>NW_017618364.1:1200000-1397500 GCF_001879475.1 Ipomoea nil | reverse complement strand
ATTGCGCAAAACACAAAAGTCTGGGACGATATTAGGTCACCAAAGTCGTTTAGGACGAAATTGAGAAAAACCACTATAGTCGAGGACGATTTTGGGTATTAACTCCATAAAATATTATGTAAAATTCATATTTATGTTAAAAATTTGAATAGTTTGAGTAGCTTAGTTGGTTGAACTCTAAATTATCATGGGTTCAAATCTCATTAGCAACACTTTTAATTATCTTTTCTCTTCCATTCCATCACAAGATAAATTAAATATTTTTAGTCTACTTTTTATGAATCATTTAATTAACAAATTAAATGCTCCTTTAGTCTAGTTTTTATAAATCATTTAATTAATGTAGTATACAAGTTTATAATATACTTTATTTTATTCGAATTAATTTAGAAATATGGATCTTACTAAAAGAAATTAAAATTTAAAAGTAATTATGAATATATTGTTATTCAATTATTTTATCTAATTGATTATGATTCATATTTTTCTCATAAATATATTGTAATTTATAATGTATTTTGTATTTTAACCCTATTATGGTTGTTTGATATTTTATCATTGACATTTCTAACGTCATTTAATATTCGTCCCCACTCAGATGATTTTCTGGGTCCGCCACTGAGGATAATACAGGGGAACGTGCAAATTAAGACAACAAGTTGAACTTGCATTATGATTCATATTTTTCTCATAAATATATTGTAATTTATAATGTATTTTGTATTTTAACCCTATTATGGTTATTTGATATTTTATCATTGACATTTCTAACGTCATTTAATATTCGCCCCCACTCAGATGATTTTCTGGGTCCGCCACTGAGGTGGATAATACAGGGGAAAGTGCAAATTAAGACAACAAGTTGAACTTGCATTAATCATTCAACCAAAATTCATTAAGTAAATGCAACTTTTTACAATATCTGCAAATTCACTGTCTTTAATCCCCATTTTTTACAACCATGCTAGGTTAGTTTCACCTTTCAAATAAAGGGAGAAAAAAAAAAGTCATCTTATTAATGAGCAACAAAATTGCAGAGAAGAAGAAAAAGTAAACAATATTTCGACATAACATTATTAAATTCTAATCGCTATATGAACACATATTAAACATTAATCCTTAGGTACTGTTAATTTGTATTTATAATTTTTTAAAAATTTCAAAATTTAATTACAATTTTCGGTTAACCGACCAACTGAAAAAAAAATAAAAACAATCAGTTCGGTAAATTTGGTAATAAAAATTTCATTTCAATGGGCAGTTAAATGTTTAGATTGCACGTCTCAGTGTTTGGCACAATGGGCGATCTTGCATAGCGAGGAGCGAAATTGCAAAAACATGTTCATATAAGTATTACATTTTCATATTAATCCAACCAAACCCAACTTTATCACAATAACCTTTGTGGGGAAAAATTTCAGAATAACCTGGGTTAGATTCTATTTGGGCCAGCTTCTGTGCCTCTCGGAGCGAATCGGGTGGACCCTTATCAAGTTTGCAAGCGGTTGTTCTAGTCCCCTTCTAGTAAATCCTTTAACAAAACCCTTTGAAACCAAATAGAAATCAAGTTACATGAGTTGCTAATAAATAATTACTTGGAAAAAAAGAAAGAATCAAAAACAACCTATTCTTAAACTATGATCTCTAGGATTAAAGACAACCTTTTTGAAACATAGTGAAGTGACATTTGGTAATATGCAAAGGTCATTTATTGGTCCAATAGAGACTCCACAAACATCCAATCTCCTGAGTGTTGGACAAGAAAATATGCAATTCGGCAGAGTGTATTCATCTTCTGGCATAAGACTAAAGTGTATTTCTTCAATACCTTTTTGTGTGACAAAAAGGAGCCATTGATCGAAATCAAACGACCGAGACCTAAGTGTTTCCCTACTGTAGCTCCTATTCAAAAAGTTAAAATTGAAGACAAACTTGCGAATAATCCCATTATGCTGGATAAGAACTTTGTTGACTACATACAAACCAACAAATATCCCAATATGTTTTGGGTCCTGATATCACTGTGAGCATGGGAATGTTTTTTCTTAAAGTGTTTAAAAAACCCAGCATTAAAGTTGAGTTCTATAAGACTGAACCAAATATCTCTCCAGAAGGTAGACAAAACGGCCATCCTTGCAGCTTCTTGAATCGGCAAGTAACTCAAAATCTTGTCAAGTATATCTACCGGAAGTTCACTAATTCTATCTCTCTGATCTCTCTGCAGACGTCTTCATGCCATAATCTAGATAACTTTAATATATGAAAATTAAAGAAGAAATAAATTAAAATTGAAACATAACCCTAAGATGGTGAAATTGACAATAGTAAATTAGTAATTAAATTCCAAGCCTCAACTGCAGGCAGGAAGATGCCAATTTTGAAAGATGTAAGATGCCAAATTTAATGGAGTGCCTATCCTAACCCACTGAAGTTGTTAAAATCTTTAAGCTATACAAACATGAAGTTAAGGTAAAAGGATTAGTGCACCCAAACATTTCAAAAATAAAAGACATGCTTTTTAACTTTGGCAGTTAATGGAAAAGAAGGAACATATCAACACAGAAATCACTGGTTCGTCAAGGTGAGTAGTACAGGAAAAAGTGCAAATATAGACAAATAGTTGAACTTGGATCAACCATTCAACCAAAATTCATTAAGCAGCCTCCCTGAAATTGGTGTTTTCGAATCTGCAATAAATAAAATGCAATTTTCTACAATGACACAAATGGTGTTTTTCAAACAAGGGGACATTAAAAGTTATCTTATTGATGAGCTTCATCTGGTGTGTACACAGTATGAAGTGCTGAAGCAAGTAGAAAATTCTAACAAAATTGCAGGGGAAAAGAAAAAAAGTAAAGAATACTTCGACTTCACTTCATTCAATTTCAATCGCTCTATGACCATATACTGAACATTAATCGTCAAAAGCTGAAAGAGTTGTGTAAATCGCAATATGAAGCTAGGGTTAGTGAGAGAAAGGAAATCTGGAAGAATGTATACATACATATACACGCTGGCACACAGTAGATTGGATTTGAGACAAACCAGTAATCGGAGCAGCGAATTGCAGGGAGGCAGTAATCGGCGACAAGGAGAACTGACCCTTCACGGCAATGTTCCCACTCTAAATTGTGAAATCTGGTAAGGTAGAAAAGTACTATGAATTAAGGATTAGAGCTAATAGAGTTGTTGATGGAATAATTACGGAGCGAACTCTAGGCGAAGCAATATGGAGCAGATCACACCCGGCACCGTGTGGACTACGCACGCGACCGGACAGACCATGGAGAGGTCTACCTATCACGGGGTCCCCGGCTACTATGCACACGGAGTAACGAACCACCCCGGGATCGGCCAGCATGGGCTCAGCACCCCGGGGTCGGCCAGCGTGCCTGGGGTCGGCCGGCACACCCGGGGTTGGCTTGGCGTGAGGTCGGCTCGCCGTCGAGCCGACCTCCACGGGCTCGCCCTCGCGGGCTTGACCCCATGGGCTCGGCTGAGCCCATGGCCGGCACCTTGGCCGAGCTCTGAGCTTGGCCAAAGACCGGGTCCTCGCGTGGAGCGAGTCCCGCGGCGCGGGCCGCGGCTCCTCCCGCGTGACTCGGTCCCGGTCCGGTAGGGGGTATAAAAACACTCCCCGTTGTCCTATTCAATCATCTCCTACATTCCTACAACACTTGTAACGTTATTACACGTCCCGAACCTCTGTAATGGCATTATACGCTCAATGCAATATTTATCGTTTTATAATTTATTTGTTATATTCGACATATACTCGGGTTGTATAATCCGGACCCCCAGGTTCATATAATCCATCAGTTGTGTATTGAATGAATAATTACAATGTACAGATTACATGTATATATAATAAGGAAGTTTAAGAGAAGAAACTGGGATAGAGAATCATAAGCAAACTTAACTATATAAACTCCTAATACTCCCTCAAGCACAAGGTACTAGGACTGGGTGTTTCAGGTTTCGGTTTTTTCGGTTTCAAAAATATTAAACCATTCGGTTTAATATTAGAGTTCGGTTCGATTTTGATTCGGTTCAGTTTTGGTGAAAGTCCACTATTTTAACGTTTCATTTTTTGCCTGACTGATTGTTCAGTTGGCTCACTTGATGACCAGATAAAAAATAAGAATTATTAAAACACCAAATGTTGGGACATACGACTTAGAGTTGATGTCTGAGGACTTGAGGAGTTGGTGGTTATTAATTATTATAATATTTATATATAATACTAGCATTTTGTACGCGATGCGCGAAAATTTATGTCCAACATTAAAAAATTGATAAATGCAAATAATTACAAATTATACTTCAAATTATATTTCACAATACCTTAAAGTAGTAAATTTTAATCATCGTATTTGAAAACTATATAAATGAACCAAATTTATATTTTGTTTATAAATAATGTAAACAATTTTGATATAATTTATACTTTATTTTTACAATAAATAAATAAAATATTTATAATACTAATCTAGTACTCGGTCACATATATTGGTGCGTGTGCGTGCATATATTGAATTCTACCAAAATACCCCTTGTGTACAAATTACTAAATGGGATGCGGTGCACCTGGTCGACGTGCACATTAATTCATGACCATTGATCAGTTCAAATGCATGACCAGTAAGAGTGCACAAGTGCACATGATAACTGAAGTTCACACCTGACCTTTTACCTATATATATATGTGTGTGTGTGTGTGTGTGTGTGTGTGTGTGTGTGTACTAAAAAAATAAGAAGTATTTTTTGTTATGGTCAACACAGTACTCTGTTGCAATGGTCGACACAATAATTTGCCTAAATATCATGACAATAACCAAAATTTAATTGGATTTATTTTATATGAGAATACTAGTATTTTATGTGCGCGATGCACAAAAATATATGTCCAATATTATTACTCGATGTTAAAATTTTAATTATATTAAAATATTTTTTTTTAAATAATAGTTTTTTTAAAAAAAAAAAAAATCATAGTTGTAAAATTCATATTATATTAAAAGTATATTTGATAATTTGAGTAATAATTATTGTATGATTAATATTATTAAAGTAAAAATTTTATATATGATAAATTACTAACTACAATTATGAAAACATTTAATTAAAATCTAAGTGAAATCAAACATAATTCTTATATTAATCAAATATATAATGTCTATATAGATTATTACCATTAAAGAATATACAAAATATATATTGTGTATACATGTGCATGGTAATAATAATGGAAAAAGATAATAGAAGTTATAACGATGAGGATATTTTTGTCTAAAAAATTGTATAATACAATTTTTATAGCATAATGTATAAAAAAAATTAACAGAAAACATACATAAATTAGGTATATAACCAACCTCGGGACGTATTATATTTTTAGATTAGATTATATATTAGGATAACTTGCAAGGATACTCAAACTAACAATTATACATACGGTATGGAATCAACACAAAAACTCAATAGAAGTACAATAACATTCTTAGTCGATAATAAATATTTTTGTTTTTGTGGAGGCACAAGGAAAACGTAAAAGTTCCTTCTTGTAATTTTCAAAGTCCTCATCAGACTCGCACACATTTGAACGTCTAATGACAACCTCCTCAAGTGCAGGAAAGAAAGGGAGCAGTCCCTTGATGAAAACAATATCCTCCTTGTACGCAACCCCAAATTCTATCACATTCAAATTGTGAAGCATTTCAAGTCCTTGAGCTACAGTATGAAATTCCTCGGACAGTTTACCCAAAACATCAATTAACTTCATAGAAGGAAAAAAAAAAGAAGTTAAAGCATTTACACAACAAAATTGTATTAAGGAATGGAAGAAACAATAATAATAACAATAATGGAAACAGCTAAAACCAACTAAAGAATTAATACAGGGAAATTACCAATAAACTTATATCAAGTTGGCATAATTTTGGGCACATTCGAAGCAAATGAATGAATGCAGAAGAAATGTCATCCCTTAAAAAAGAGTGTTCTGATACTCTCAAATATTCCACATTTAGTGCAAGTGGTTGTGGTTGTAGTCCCCTCCCAGTACAACGTTTAACAAATTCCTTTAAAACCAAAAAGAATGAAGTTAGATCATTTCCTAAGTCCTAACAAATACTTTACATAAATAATTATCCAAACAAAAAAAAAAGTCTGGCTAAGATACCTTGAGTGCATAATTATCCAAATCAAGAGTACGAACCGATCTTAAGTCTGAGTTAATAGAGAGTTGAAAAATACAACAATTGTTGATTGTTAAATTCTCGAGTTTTTGAGCAGTAATGTTCAAATTGGACAGGTTATCACAACTTATAAATGAGAGATTCTTGAGCATAGGAAAATCAACTGGAACTGGAAGATCAACACTATCAAAGTCAACATTCTCAAAACAAAGTGAAATGACATTTGGTAATGTGCAGCGGGCATTTATTGATTCAACAGAGACTCCATTAATATGCAATCCCTTTAGTGTTAGGCAAGAAAATATGCAATTTGGCAACCTGTATCTATCTTCATCCATAAGAGTAAGATCCATTTCTTCAACACCTTTTCGTGTGACAAAAAGGAACCACTGGTCTAAGTCAAACAACCGGGACCTAAGCGTTTTCCTACTGTCACCAAAGGGATCCTGAAAATCAATGACAAATTTGCGGATAAGACCATTGTGCTGGTTGAGGACTTTGTTGATTACATACAAAGCCGCAGATATCCAAATATCACTGTTTTTCCTTTGCTCCTTTGTGGTTTGGTTCCTCATATCATGGGAATATTTTCTGATAATGTGGGAAAGAAACCTAGAGTCAAAGTTGAGCTGTGTAAGATTGAACCACATATCCCTCCAAAAGGTAGATAAAACAGCCATTCTAGCAGCTTGTTTAATCGGTAAGAACCCCAAAATCATGTCAATTATATTTACAGGGAGTTCACTGATTCTATCTCTCAACTGCTGCCTCCGCTGACATTTTCTCCCCATAATCCAGATAACTTAAATATATGCAAATTAAAGAACAAACAAATTAAAATCAAAACTTAACCTTAAGATTGGTGAAATCGAAAATAGTTAGTTAATAATTAGACTGATTTTGAAAGATGCAAGATGCAAAATTTAATGCTAACCCACAGAAGTCATTATGAGCTTTATGCTATAGAAAGCATGAAGGTAAAAGGATTAGTTCACGGAAACATTTGAAAAATCAAAGACAAACTTCTTAAGATGCATCAATATCACAAAAACAATACTCTACAGTGAAACTCTGTCAGTTAATGTTGAAGAAAGAACATATCAACACAGAAACGATAATGAAGCTAGTTTCAGCGAGAGGAAGGAAAACTGGAAGAATGTATACATACAATACAAACACTCTGGCGCACAGTAGATTGGATTTGAGAGAAAGCAGTAACCGAAACGGCGAAACGGAGAAGTGTTTGAGTTGGGAGACGTTTGCAGCAATCGTATAAATCCCTGTAAAAATAAGGATGGGATAGACATCTTATTTAAGAGCCCAAGAGAGTTAAGCATATAATGGGTAGAAAAAAGGACGGTCAAATTTTTTAATCAAATGAATGGTTCAGATTAATCATATTTTAATTTTTTGAAGATTTCCTAATTTATCCTTAAGGGAAAATGACACTTTTTCCCCCTGAATTATTCATGCATTCACATTTGCCCCCTCAATTATTATAAAAGTGACGGTTTTTCCCCCTGATAATATTAAATGTACATTTCTACCCTTAAAACAAATATTTTATTTATTTCTCTTCTTCAACAAATTATTGCTTATATGTAGGGATGACCACGGTTCGATTCGAACTGAACCAAACACTATAGCAATCAAATTAAAAAATTTCGGTTATGATTCATAACATAACCCAATATTTGGGTTTCCGTTTATTAAAATCGTGAACTGGAAAAAAAAAAAATGAATCCTGAACCGTGAACCGGAGGTTCAAATCAGAACAACAACTAGCAATAGCTTAAAATTAGAATTATAATATTTACAAATAGTGTATGTTTTTTTCCGCATTTATATTGACTCTCACATATAAGTATATATAATCGCGATTTGATTTTTATTTTGAACCGTCGGTTCACGATTTTGAATACAATTTGAACGGTTGGTTCAAACTTTCTTTTAAAATTTTATTTTTTTATTTTTAAAATATTCTAAATTCAACACTTAATGTATTTCATTTTTTTCAAATCGTGGTTATAATTTGTTGGAGAAGAAAAATAAATGAAATATTTATTTTAAGGGTAAATATGTCCATTTAATATATCAGGGGGAAAAACTGCCACTTAAATAATTTAGGAGGAAAAAGTGCTATAAGTATATAATAAAGGGGGAAAAAGTGCCATTTTCCCTATCCTTAATGAATATGATTATCCTAACTTACTCATTGATTTCAATAAGAAAAGTCTTAGGTTCGAACCTCATCCCAATCAAAGTTAGCATAATTAGTACTCTATTTTACTCTTATTAAATTAAAATAATAATTTAAAAGTTACAACAAAAAATAATACATATGCATTTCTTTAATTTAGAATTATGTGTCTAAATGTCTTTATTCAAAAAAAAAGTATTCAAATCAAACACAACAAATTGAAATGAGAAACTACCTTGCAATGTCCTTGTCTGGCAATCAGCAGTTGGCTCTTCAATATTAGTATATATTTAATATTTTATGCCCTAATTTTTATTTGTTCTCCCTTATACCTATACAATTATTTTATTGACAATTATAATCAATCTTGACTATATTATAAACTTAGAATTACATATTTAAATACGCAAATTCAACATTCAATTATCAATGCATGAACAATTCTAATATAATCTTGCATTGATATACTTTAAAGTACATATTTAAAAAAAAAAAAACATTGGTCATTATCCCAATTGCGCAATACGCGTAAAAAACTAGTATTAGAATAAAGTTGAAATAAATCACCGAATTACACATTAATATGAAGTCATCGAACTTAAAACAATTGCAATCAAGTCTTTGAACAAACTAAAATTATGCAATTAAACCAAAATTAACAGCCAACTACTATGTAGTGTGATTACACCTCTATTATAATTCTAAATTAATGTTTACAAAATTGAACTTCGATGATAGGAGCTTTGAAATTTAGTTTTTTGAATTTGATGACTAAATTACTCATTGATGTATAATTCAGTGACTAATTTGAACCCTGATTGGTAAAATGGCTGTTAGCTGATAGCTGTTTGTTGTTAGCTGATTGTGTTAATTAGAGAGTATAAATAGTTGATAACATTAGCTGATTGTAGAAAAGTGTTTGGTAAATTAGCTGTTAGCTGATAGCTGATAGCTGTTTGGTATAATTTCTTTTCAAAAAAAGCTAATTGAAAAAGTTGTTTGGAGTAGCTTTTTGAATTTTAGCCTTTTGGAGTTGCAAAAAGTTAATTAACCAAACATTTATATTGATATTTTAACTAAATCAAACAATTAATAGTGTCAAATAAGTCAAAATTGGCCTATAGGCCGATTTTTTACCAAACAGGGCCATTATTTTATTGACATATATAGTAATATTAATCTTTTCTATGTGTAATGCTCAAAAATTGATGCACAATATTAATAGTCAATATTAAAATTTGAAATATTTTTTGAATAATACTATATATATATATATATATATATATATATATATATATATATATATATATATATATATATATATATATATATATATATATATATATATATTAATTTCATCACTTTAAAACTAATATTATATCAAAAGTATAGTTAATAATTTGCATAATAATTATGGTATACTTAATAATTGTTAAAGTAAGAATTTTGGATATGATAAATGATTAAATATAATTGTGGTAATATTTAATCTATACTATATATATAAAAAAAAAAAACAAAATCCTCCATTTTAACTTCCCGCCCAAAACAGTCATATACTATTAAGATTTGCGTAATATTGTAAAATAGTGTAATACAATTTCTAATAGAATATATATTGTTTCCTACTTTCCTATTCGTACTACAATTCTACATTAAGATTCCTATTCTATATTATAAAATAGTGTAATACAATTCCTATGACAAAATTGCTATATATCTAGACAAAAAATATATATTTTTATACAAATGAATTATGATAGCAATTGATTACTTTAACTACGTTGCTAGAGAACGAGTACATTTGCCCAATTTATAAAAATCCTAAACAATTATATATATAAATCTCTAAAGTTATAGCACCACATGCGTACATCTACATATTAATTATTAATTTAAGCAATTACTTGCTCGAAATCAAGCAATGATAACATCAACAAACATAAACGATTCAAACCATATCTTCAACTGCACAATATAATACTTTGTATTTGATGTTATAATTTAAATAGTTGGATATCGATCCAAATATTCTTAATATATTATAACAAATTCATTCAGTGCAACGCACTTGTGAAAATACTAGTATATACTAATGGAAGGTTAACAATTTATGGGTATCATTTTAGACAAACGTATCATTGTTATAAATACATATAAATAAAATATATACACATACATACATACATACATACTGATAAGTGCCAAAAACTCCTATTTGAAGGTCATTTTATAGGCCATTTTAAGGTAGAATTGATCGTTCATGTCTAAGTTTGAGTTCATTTAAGCTTGTTTTCCTTTATGTTTCAAAAAAGAGTACCATACTTTCGGATAGTATACTTTTACAGGTGAATTCAATCGAAAACAAGGCGAAATGGCGCATCCCGGAATCAAGAAGGACAAAGAGTCAAGCAGGGCCAGCCAACGCACCTTACAACGTGCGTTGGGCAGACGTTGTGAAGATGAAGCTAAGCTTGGGATTTCCAGAAAGATCAACGCATGTCACAACTTGCGTTGTGACCAGCGTTGTAAGACAGAAGGTAAGCCCCAAATTTCCAGAAAAATCAACGCACGCTACAACGTGCGTTGTGCGGTACGTTGTGGTCGGCGTTGACGCGTCACTTACGCGATTTTAGGTTTAAAAGAGGTCAGGGTAGAGGGAGAAACAGTTTTTCAGAATTTTATTTCTAGATTAGAGAGAAGGTAGAGTAGAACTAGAGAGAGAAGAGAGAAGCTATTAGATTGGATTGATGACTATGTAATTGAAGATTGGAATTGCTTAGCTTGGTAATCTCTTCCTTTAATACTTTTAAAGCTTTTCTTAATCTTTGTTTCTCTATTTTCCTTGCTTGAAATCCATGCTAGATTTAGGGTTCTTGTTTGCAATGATGATTAATAGCTAGATTTTCTTGGTTGAGTTAGGATCTAGGTTCATATGACCTTAGGATTGTTTGCCTTGATCTAAGTGGATTATGTATTCAATGAATCCTTGTGTGTTGAGCTTGAACGGTTTGGACTTTGTTTGATTGATCGCCACAATTAGGCAAAGGATTAGTTTGGAGAGAGGAGCAAGAGATTGCCCTATCACCATAGCCCCTAGTCTCACCATCCCCACCCTACGATCCAAGAGGGCTAGGTTCGGGAGGGGCGGTAGACTAAGTGTTCGATGAAATGCCTCCACCGACGTAGGTAGAAGGAGAGGCTAGGTTTGTCGTGATTTAGCGTTGTGCCGAGTACCCCCGTGAGAATTCCATTGATTGGCATATCCCGATTGCTCTTATTAGAGTTGTGTATCCTAAGGTCGTGGAACGGAAGAGACTAACTCAACCAAGTGCTTGCGTTTGTGTGATTCTTCCTTTTCCTTCCCATGTTTAGTTGAAATGTTCGTTTTGTTTCTAACTTAGCATTCTAACCCTTAAGTTTCCAAAAGTAGAACGAGCTAATCAACTCCTACTTGTCATCCCTTGAGAACGACAACCCCGGGAATTCCCTTTCCCAAACTTCTTTCCACCCCTCGCACCACACACACACACACACACACACACACACACACACACACACACACACACACACACACACACATATATATATATATAGGGTGAGGTTCAAGTGAGGCGAGGGTGTTAGCTGAGGATTGTGGACAAATTGCATCCATCATATCAGACCATCTAACGGCGCCGATTTCACAAGGAGAGAAATTAAAAGGGCAGTAAATCAGACAAGTAATTGTAGTTGTAATTAATATTGGGGGTAAAAGGGTAATTGTATAATTGTTTGTGCAAGACAAGAAAGGAAGGAACGAAGTCTCTGGGTTTGTACGCGTAGGGTTAAAACGGTGGAAGTCTAGGGAAGGTGTTGGCATTGCACAATCAACAGAGAGGAAAACGGAAGCACAAATGACAACTAGGTGAAGAGGTGGGGGCGACTACACAACCGGGATCTATGGCGGACGGAACACCAAGAAGAAGTCAACGGCGTGCATCTATTGAGGCAATGAGTAGATTCAGTAAGCAAAACATTTTATTTTTTTTATTATGTTTTTATTTTGATCGATTGCCTGCAAAATTGGATTGAATGTTTGTGAAATTGCATATTTGTAGTCATTGCTATTGTGTTTTTTTTTTTTTTTTTGGATAATAAAAATTGACCGATCCTGGGTGTAGATGGTCGCGACTGGCTTGGACTCCGTTGGAGTGTCGCCGGTGGGTGAGGGCGGCAAATTGAGGGTGGGAACAAGGGGGTGGGTTCCGGGAACAGATTTGGTGTTTGTTGTCAAGTTACTTTTTTCCGTTTTTTTTTTAATGCTTTTTAAGAGGGAGGTTTATACGGTTCAATAAGAGCCACCATAATAGGGGTGGAAGTATTGGACTGTATGTGATGGCGTCTGACTCTGCATTGGTGGAGAAGTGGTTAGTTGTGAGATAGTGCAAATACAGAGAATGCACAAATAGGTAGGGGACAGAGAAGACAAAATGTATACTGACTAAGAAGTTATAAAAAAAATTAAAAAAAAAGTGGGAAAAGGATAATGATGTAAAATAGGAACATGAGAATATGGTAAAGGACAAAGACGACATAAAATGGAAGAGTGAATAGGCGACACATTTATCAACAGCCTAACTCGATGAGTTCGACCACATGTAGGAACACCCCTCTTAATCCTTGTAAAGCATCACTCCTTAAATTTAGAACAAAGAAAGTATGACCACATTAGCGAAAATATTTAGGAGAGCACATCCAAAACTTGCTCAAAGCTTAAATCATCTGCAAGGTTAAAGCCTAATCTTGCAAAAATTCAAACTTAACTTCTTGACCAACTAAGGATTTAAACCTAGGCTTTGATACCAACTCTGTCACGCCCCACGTCTAGGATGTGACCTGACCGTATCGTTACGTAACAACCTGTAACAATACGAAGCCTAACCACACGTATATGTCGGAACCTTCATAAAAACACTTGAATACATAGTAATTCCACAACCCAAAATGAGAAAATATAAGCAACTAGTTCTTCCCAAAAACTCATAATATCCACACATAAATATTTACAATCATGAGTAGTATGTCCAAAATATATCACAAGTACCAAAACTAAACACCATCAGTTACCCAAAAATACAAAGGGTCAAAGGGATTATCCAAAATAAACAAAATCCGTGATAAGCTCCAATACTAGGACTAAGACTCCTAGTTTCAAAATTCACATTCGAGACCCCACCACTTGTGCTCTTGTTATTCACATGTCCTTAACTACTTTTGAAATATGGGGAAAAATACAAATAATGAGCTAATGCCCAGTAAGTGGCACTCATCTCAACCCCGGATGATAAAGTAACCCCAATGGAATACAAAAAGCTTTAGAGTAATAAATAGATGCAAAACTCAATCCTTAAACTATATCAAGGTCATAATATACTTCCATCATACTATACACAAGTTCCCAAAACAGAAAACTTTAGCTACATGGGCATCAACATCATTTCATAATGCAATACTTTCAAAAGCACAAAGCATTCCTTAACATATGACTCATTGGCAACCTACAACAACCATTATATCCTGTGGCACACGCCATTATCAGTATAATGGTCTAAAAAGATTCGACGATTCAGAATGAGCCGGATGGAACGTTCCAACAAATAATTCAAAAGACTCGACGATTCGGAATGAATCAAGCTCGACGATTCGGAATGAGCAATTAGAAACGTTCCAAGACGAACAAAACAAACAACAAAATGTAGGTTGCATCATGAGTTTGACCAAATATTCAAACTAGTTCTTATAAGCAAATAGCCCGATGTAGCAAAAACCATTTACTTAAAAATCACATAACAAAGTACATATCCAAAAGTGATATGAAATCGGAAACTAATAATTGTCAAAATTATTACTTATCCTCTTTTAGAACAAAACACCTTAGTACAAATCATACATATACAAATATAATAAAAAAATAGCCATGTTCATTTATTCACAAAATCCAAACTTAGACATGCCTAAGGATATCTTTAGTCAAGTTTAACAGCTCAAAAACATAGCATAGCCCAAAATACTTTTAACTCATACTAACCCTAGAAAGGGCATTCAAAGCTGTAGAGATTCCAAAATAGGTCATGAGTTTTGCAAAATAAGGAGAGAAGAGTTAACCAGTTACCTAAAACATCCAAATCTTAGCTATTTAGCTCCCCCAAATACTCCGTGTCAAAATCCCTAATATTTTCAAACATCAATCTTAGCGCTCCAATGATAAATCTAACTCAAAAAGAGTGAAATATGGAGGTCAAACTCACCTAGAATACTCCAATAGCTTTGAGATCTAAGCTTGAAGAAGATGGAGATCAAAGCTTCAAGGTTTTTCCGTCCCTATCTCTCTAGCTAATACTCTTGTTTTTGTTTTTTCCTCTTTCAAATGATATGTTCCTCCAAGATAAAAGGGATTCCTTAAGCTTGGATAAAGAGGGACAATTTAATAAATTTATCTAATATCCATTTGAATAAGCTTTGACTTGTTGACCTTTTTTTGAAAGGAGCCTGCTCGGCATTTATTCAAAATATGCTGAAATAGCGTTTGGTGGATCGGAATCCCAATACATACTAACTGAATGAGTAAAAGCTGTAGATGCTAAAGTGTGTGCTAAATAGTTATCTAATCTAGGAACATAATAAAGCGAGCAATAATCAAAAGCTACCATACTGGTCTTGCAACTATCAATAGCATAACCCAGATATGAGCGCGACGAGCGTGTCGTAGACGATAGAAATTGTTGTAGGGTCAAACAATCCGTTAATAGTTTGATAGACCTTTCCCCACGTGCTCTTAACCAAGACAGAACTTCCTTGCATGCAAAGGCTTCCGCCATAAGAGGTGAAAAACAGTCTATTATTGGTGCCGACATAGCCGAGATGAAACCACCCTGTCCGTCGAGAATAACTGCACCAACCCCTGCCTTGTTCGTTTGATGGGAATATGCAGCGTCGAAATAACATTGGTGTCTCAATGGCAGTTGAGGATTGCTTGATGTGGCTTGCGATGCGGCTGGCAGTAGCATTCGTGATGTAGCAGTAGAAGGCAGCATGTGATTGTTCGTGTTTGCAGCAATCAACCCGTGGCTTCCAGGTTGCATCTGCGCATTTTGCTCTCCAAGATTCATATGGCCAGTCGTGATATTGGTCGTCGAAGTCGTGGTTCCGGCGTGGACAAGTTTCCACGCATTCATCGCCGAGGTTGCCATTGCTATCACCTTCCGAGGCCTTGGTAAGTATGCCTCCCATACAGCCCCATTTCTTGTTCGCCAAATATAGTATAGAAGTGCCACTGCATAAATAATCCCTTCATCATCTAAAATATTCAACAAATCATTAAACCAATCACTAAAAATATTTGTGACACTATTCGGGATTGGAAGGTGGGATTGTGCCCAAATGTTAGCCGTATAGTCACATGTAATTAGAGAATGCACTATATCTTCATGAACGAGTCCACACATAACACAAGTTGGATCAATATCCACTCTCCTCATAAGAAGGTTATTCTTAGTGGGCAAAATATCATTCAAAGTTCTCCACAAAAAATGTTTTCCATTTCGGGGGGATTTTGAGCTTCCACAATTTCAACCATTTATCAAATCCCCCCATGTGACCAGTATAGTCACCAATTATTCTCCTGTATCTATCTTTGACAGAATATTCCCCTCTCGGGTCCCCATACCAATACCACAAATCTTCATAGTCTGGCGATACAGGTACCTTTAATATTCGTATCACATCTTCAGGTATAAAAATATCCTTGAGAATATCCTGATCCCAAGTTCCTATTTGTTGGTCCATGAGCCCCATGACCCTTGCCTGTGCCAGTTGGGGGGGTTTTTCTGTTTGTATCGTTGGGTTAATATCATCATGCAACCAAGGCTGGTCCCATATTAAAGTTGATTGACCATTTCCAATTCTGCGTCTAACACCCCCTGAAACTAATTCCTGCGCCGCAAGAATACTACGCCAACAAAAACTTGGGTTATTCCCTAGAAATGCATCCATAAAAGTTCCTCTGGGGTAGTATCTGGCCTTGTAAACTCTCGAAGCCAACGATTGTGGTTGTGTAAGGAATCGCCACGCTTGCTTTCCCAACATAGCAAGATTAAAAGCTCGCAGTTCTCTAAATCCCAAACCTCCATATTTCTTAGGAATACACAGTTTATCCCAAGCCTTCCAATGAATACCCTGATTATCCTTTGATCTCCACCAATATCTGTTCATGGTCCGCTCAATGGCTGTGCACAAATTCATAGGCAGTAAAAAGACACTCATTGAAAAGGTAGGCATAGCTTGAGCCACACTTTTCAACAATATTTCTTTTCCTGCTTGCGATAATAACCTTTTGTTCCACGAGGTAATCCTCTGTCTTATTTTATCCTCGATATATGAGAATGCTGCTCTTCTATTCCTTCCCACAAAAGAAGGAAGTCCCAGATATTTTCCAAAATTCGAAGCTTGCACCACACCCAATATATTGGCAATCTCTTCTCTTATATCATTCCTTGTATTCTTACTATAACAAATACTTGATTTGTGATAGTTAACCGCCTGTCCTGACATATCCTCGTATTCTTTCAAACAGCATTTAATCACTTCCGCTTCCTGAACATTTGCTTTAAAGAAAAGCAGACTATCATCAGCAAAGAATAGGTGTGATATTTCAGGTGCACCTCTAGCTACCCTACAACCATGTATTTCCCCTCTCGCTTGAGCCTGCTGTAATAACAATGATAGCCCTTCTGCACAAATAATGAAAAGATAAGGCGAAAGAGGGTCACCTTGCCTTAAACCACGAGTCGGGATAATCTGATTTGTTCGTGATCCATTCACTAGCACATTGTACGACACTGTGGTCATACACATCATCAAAAGTTCTACCCACCTATCATCAAATCCCAACATCAAAAGCATTTTCCGCAAAAAGGGCCACTCCATCCGATCATAGGCTTTTGTCATATCCAGTTTCAAAGCCCCCCATCTTGCCAATCCACACTGCTTCCTGTTCAAATAATGACCTACCTCCGCCGCAATCAAAATATTATCAGTGATCAACCTGTCAGCTATAAATGCACTCTGGGAGTCAGATATAATACTCCCCATTAACGGTTTCATTCGAGCAGTGATAACCTTTGCCATTATCCTATAGACCACATTACTCAACGCAATTGGTCTATAGTCAGACACCCTCTCCGGATTCTTTTTCTTTGGGATTAGAATAATATTCGTATCATTTAGACTAGCCGACAATGTTCTAGTGTTCAAACAATTCACAATATATGTGGTCACATCATTACCCACCACATCCCAAAAGTGTTGATAAAATCCCGGATTCATCCCGTCAGGCCCTGGTGCCTTATCCGGATACATGGAAAATAACGCAGCCTTAACTTCCTTATCTTCAAAAGGTCGTAGTAGCTGCATATTCTGTGCATTCGTTACCCGTGGTTGTACATTCTCAAGAAAATCCACATTAGGAACAGGAGAATTCGTGGTAAAAATATCACGGTAGTAATTCAAGATGACATTCATCATGGGCACCCCCTCAATCCAATCCCCACCATCATTCATTATTCTAGTAACAGTATTTTTCTTCTTTCGGAGAGAAGCATACCTGTGGTAAAATTTCGTGTTCGCGTCCGCGTCCGCATCCTTGAGCCAGTGCTGCTTGGCCCTCTGCCTCCAATAGGTATCCTCCTGCAATTCAATACGGGTGAGGCATTCTTCTAGTCTCCGGAACTCAGCTAAAGATGTCGGATCCGTACATCCCTTGAAATGCAACTGTTCTTTCCTTAGGGCCATTATTTGCTCTTCAAATTTATGGAAACGATCTCCACCCCAACGTGTTAACCGTTCACCACAAACCGAGATACATCCTTGCAAACCCCGGTTCCTTCCTTCCCCCCAGGCCCTCTCAACCACATCCCTGCAACCATCATCATGCAGCCACGCCATCTCAAACCGAAACCCTTTTCTCAAACCACCCCTCCTTTCCCGAAGATTCAGAATCCCAAGGAAAAGAGCAGAATGATCCGACTTTCGGGTCAATATATTTTGTACATTTGCAGTGATGACCAGGTCCCTCCAACTCTGAGTAGCCAAAACTTTGTCTGAACGCTCTTCTATCCAGTCCGGTGTTCCCTTCCCCTTTTCCCAGGTAAACGGATATCCTGACATAGGTAACTGCATTAAGCCACAATCCTCAATAGTCTCTCCAAAACCCCGTAATAGATTGTCCGGATGTGGATTTCCTCATCGTTTCTCATTTTGAAACAACAGGTCATTAAAGTCACCAATCATTACTCACGGAAGATCCGATCTGTTTGCCAATGAACGAATCAGATCCCACGATTCACCTCTCTGCGGCCGCTTTGAAAAACCATAAAAACCTGTCATTCTCCATTTATCAAAACCCGGTACACTCACTTCAATATCTACGTGATTGTCAGAATAACCTATCAACCTGGCTGTATTATTCGCTCTCCATAACAACGCCAAACCACCACTTAATCCATTATTGTCAACATAAAACAATCCATCAAAACCCAGCTTAATCCGCAGTCTTTCTGCATGATCTCGGTTAACCTTGGTTTCTATTAAAAATACAAAATCGGGTTTCTTACGGGCCACCATGCCCTCAATCTCCCGAACTGTCTGTGGATTACCCAAGCCACGACAGTTCCAGCTCAATGTACTCATTGGGTTGGGCGGGTCTGCACTGCAGCACCCGCCAGTAGCAAGTTTTTTTGGACGCCTGTCATGGGTACATCCTCCCCCTCATCCACTCGGCCACCCCCACACCCCCATCCATCTCCCTCCTCCGTTTTGCAACGGCATGCACTGCCTCCTAGCCCATTCGGTCACCACCCACATTCTCCCCATCACCCCCCTCCTCTCTCCCCTCACCTCCCTCACCAGTTTCTCACCCTTCGGCTTTCCTCCCAATGGTACCACCCATGGGCCACCCACCTCCCTCGGTCCACGCACCCCTCCAGCCCTTAGATCATCACTGTATGGAAACTGCTGCACTGGCCTGTTGCATTCCTGGCCTTGAGACAAAATCTATAGGAATGTCCCATCATTCCACAACAAAAACAAAAAGTATGAAACCTTTCATACCTGAAGTTGACCCAACAATATGTCTTGTCACGCTTCAACATTCTCATTCTGCGTTTCAATGGCTTGTCTACCGGAATTGCCACACGTATACGGTAATAGGTTAGCCAAGGCGCATCAAGAAACCGATCATCCAATTTAATGAAAACTCCCAAGAAATTTCCAATTTGCTCGAGAATCTTGTCTGACGTATAACCAAACGGAAAGTCATAGCACTGCACCCACATCTCCACCGTGTCCAAGATAACATCAGTCAGCACCGTCCCATCCGAGAGCTGCTTGCAAACAAGTGTATGATTCTGGAACGCCCAGGGACCCTCCTCCAACACATACTGCATATCAGTTAAATGGTAGAACACAAACAGGAATAATCTTGGCTCTACCTCCGTCACCTGCACCCCCGTACCGGTTGCCACACCGAAGCCAAAACCTGTCGCATAAATTCAACTTTCACCGTTTTCTCCGTTAGAAAGCGGTCTACCAGAACCCATGTCTCCTCCACCGGAACCTGCTCCTCCACCCCATCCGCAGCTTCTGGCACAAACGTGTCGCTCTCCTCCTCAAGAACAAGATCCGCCCATCGGGCTGTTATTCCCGCTACCCCACCTCCCGCGTTCGTCGAAGTCATTGGTAAACAGATAGCGTCTATTATCTTCTGCTCACGTTCGCAAATCAACGCGCTAGATAGCTTCTACTTGTCTGCTGTTCATGTTCGTAAAAACAAGCTGTAACACCACACCGGATCACCGTAGAAAGCAAGAAAACGCTGGAAAAACTAGGTAAACCCTAGAAACAAGTCGAAACCCTAGTCATGCTAGAGAGAGATAATCTTAATTTTGACTTGTTGACCTAATTTAATAAACATATATATATATATATATATATATATATATATATATATATATATATATATATATTTATTTATTTATTTATTTCTAGAGTAGTGGGTATTACATCTTTGCTTCGGTTATAAATAATCATTTAAAAATTATTAATTTATTAAAATTAAAATTAAAATTATAAACAGTTTTAAAAACTTCTCAACCACTCATCTTTTAAACAATTAGAATGAGTTTGCAAAAGCATATGTTTTTGTAAGTTTGAACCCAAACTTATGAGCCCATCACACAAGATGCTTCAATTGGTCTACAGATCTCCAAATCAATCGTTATGCTATGGACTCGTGTCCAGCATGCATGCTGGACACGGTAATGGTGTCGTTAGTGGCACCGTTCTCTTTCACTTTTTTTTTTAAAAAAAAATAAAAAATAAAAATTCATATCACTTTGTTATATGAGTATATGTTCATAATTTTATCATTATATGTTTATAATTGTAAGTTCATAATGACAGAGCTCTGTGTTCATAATTGCATAACTGTACATTCACAATTGCATAACTGTACATTCATAATTCCGTAACTGTACATTCATAATTGAATAACTGTAAATTCATAATTTTCGAAACTCTATGTTCACAATTTTAGAGCACTATGTTCATAATTTTATCACTATATGTTCATATTGTAAGTTCATAATGTCAGAACTCTGTCATAGTTCTATAACTATACATTCCTAATTCCATAACTGTACATTCATAATTGCATAACTGTACATTCATAATTCCGTAACTGTACATTCATAATTCAATAACTGTAAATTCATAATTTTCGAAGCTCCATATGTTCACAATTTTAGAGCTCTATGTTCATAATTTTATCACTATATGTTCATAATTGTAAGTTCATAATGTCAGAGCTCTGTGTTCATAATTTTATAACTTACATTCATAATTCCATAACTGTACATTCATAATTCCATAACTGTACATTCATAATCCCATAACTGTACATTCATAATGGCACAAACGAATAACGCCGTTAACGGCGAGACAAAATCATTTTTTTTAAACTGGAATGACGCGTTTTCCCTGAAAACGGTGTTGTTTTAGACTCGTGTCTACAATGCATTGTGGACACGGGTCCAGGGCATAATTTGCGTCTCCAAATACTTATACAATTAATGCATCTACTATGTAATTGCTAGCAAAACAAAGCATATTAATTAAAACTAGATTGTGCTAACAATTTTTATGTTGCTAAAGACACAATTAAATGTGTAATTGTGTAAACTCCAACATAAATAATTTAAAATTTTCATTAGCATCAAACTTTTTCTTTGTCATTAGGGTTGTCATACATGTCGGACCACCCCACTGTGGGATAGCAATTTGGTGGGCCGGGCCTCGAAAATCGTAGGCCAAATTTCTTTGGTCCTAACATGCCCCATGCAGGTTGGCAAACCTTGCGGGCTAGCTTAAAATTTAAAAAGAAAATTACTTTTTAATAAAAATAAACATATATTAGATTGAGTGGTCTAATGGTACTTGGATTAGACTTTCATTTTGAAGATTATAAGTTCGAGCCTCAGTGGAGGCGTTATTGGTTCTTTGTGTTTCACTAGGTTAAGAACAGATACTACAATGTAATAGTATTACATACTATATTTTAATATAAAAATAGGAAAAATGATGTTTTAATGTTTTATTTATAATCATAGCATATACTAATGTTTCTATGTAAAAGTATTAATTTATATTTATATTATACAAAATTCAATGGACAATAATGTATAATATGGTTTAAAAAGTATAAATATTTATATGTATGTAATAATGAATTATAACATTTTATTTTTTTAAATAATTATTTTTTAATATTTGACGACCAGTAGGTTGGCCCGCGGCTCACACAAGTAAACCCGTATGTAAGCTCGAGAGGCTCGCTTCCTTGCAAGCCAAATTTTTTTACCCTAACCCGCCCCATGGTTGGGCGGGTTAGGGCCGACCCGCGGGCCACAAATCTCTTTCACGCCCCTATTTGTCATGAATATAACAACTTTCTCAAATGTGCACATAACACTTTGATTATATACATGTGGGCCATTGCGTCACATAATAAGGTAGTGTTGGATTTTGAATTTCGAGGCCTAGCAAGATGCAGGCCGCATGAGCATGCGTTGTTAAGGAGTGGGCTCACCTACTATTGAAATTCCCTAATTCAAAAACCCTAACTAGTTTCGTACCCAATAAATAGTACATTATAACGAACCCTAATTCTTATTCCATAACATCCTCTCTCTCTCTCTCTCTCTTTCTTTCTCTCTCTCTGTCTACCCATCTCTTTCTTACCATCACCCTCTCGCTCACAAACGATCAACAACGACACTGATGTAGCCTCACCAACACCGCCCTTTGACATAGATTTAGCTTTGTTGAAGTATGATATTCTCTTGCTTTTTTGGTGTTTGTTCTTAAATTTTGTATATTTGTTTCTAAATTGTGTTGTGCTTGATTCCCTTTTTGGTTGATTTTTTATTTTTTTAAATTAACTTTAAAATTTTTTTTAAAAAAAAACACACACACACATACAAATTGTTGGCTTCTCCATCCAACATGACAGAGCAAGGCACTCAAGCAGGCCTCTGTCTAGTTGGATGGGGAAGCCGTCGCCAGAGGCGACTTTTTTTAAAAATTAATTACTTTATATGAATTAATAATATGTTTTTTTAATTTTAATTTAATTACTTTATATGAATTAATAATATGTTTTTTTTATTTTAATTATTTTTAAAATTAAAAAAAAAATTATGTAGAACCTAGAGCTAACATGTTAATTAACTTAATTTCATAAAAATGAAAATGTAAAATGTCTAATTGAAGCTTTTTTTTTTTCTTTTAATTTAAGAGGCTAATTGCATTTCGACCTATAGTTGAATGACATATTTGACCAGAGTTAATACCTAAAATGGTCATCGACTATAATGATTTTTCTCAATTTCGTCCTAAACGACTTTAGTGACCTAATGTAGTCTCAGGCTTTGTGTTTTTGCTCAATTTAGTCCCCTGTTTGTAATTCCGTCCATTTGGTGTTAAATAGGGAGACAATTTAGTAATTTCAATATTAGCATCTCTTTATATATTCCTAGACTTGCGAAGTGCGAAATTCCTCTTTCTTTTACGAATTACTCCCAAACTTGCGAATATAACATTTGATTTGCAAGTCTAGGAGTAATTCGTAAAAGAAAGGGGGATTTCGCGCTTCACAGGGTTGAGAGTAAAGAGATATCAATATTGAGATTAATGAATTGTCTCATTATTTAACACCAATTTGACATAATAACAAACGGAAGACAAAATTGACCAAAAAACACAAAAACTTGAGACTGCATTAGGTCAACAAAGATTTTTAGGACGAAATTGAAAAAATCACTATAATTAATGACCATTTTGAGTATTAACTCTATTTGACCATTATCATTATTTGTTTTGTTTTGTTTTGTTTTGTTTTTTTTTTTTTGTTTTTTTTTTTTTTTTCCAATTGCAGTACATAAAGCTATTTAAAATTATAAAAGTTTTGAAAGAAAATTATCATTATCATATATAAATAAAAAATATAAATTGAAATCATTATAAATTTATAATGATGTATTCAATAGTTTTAAAAATCTATAAATATATAGAATAAACATCTTATACTATTCAATATATATATATATATATATATATATATATATATATATATATCAATTTAATAAAGAGCAATCATTATAATTATAATTACTATAGCAATTAATAATAATAAATTAATAATAATAATAATAATTTTTTGAATATTTTATATTCATTAGTGAAAATTACATACCCCAAATGTTTAATGAAAATCTTTTCTTACATAAAATGAAGTGAAAACAAGCTGTACATAGTAGCCTATATATACAGGCTAATAACACAACTCAGCCATTCATTTGAATTTCAAAATGAGTAGCCGAGAGTCATTTGCTAACAACCTTCTAACATGTTACAACTTAGCTTGTCATTCCAAGTATTGCAATTAAACCATAATCAAAATTTAACCTTAACCTGCTATGTGAGAATGAAAAACTACAAGGATACTCAAATTAACAAGTATACATCACTTAAATGTATATAGAAGGTATGGAATCAAGACACAAACTCAATTGAACACAAGTACTATACAATAAGATTCTTAGCCAATAATAACTATTTTCACTTTTGTAGAGGCATAAGAAAAATGCAAAAGCTCCTCCTTGTATTTTTCAAAGTCCTCATCATTGTAGCACATTGGTGACCGAGTGATGACAACCTCCTCAAGTGCCGGAAAGCAAGCAAGTAGCTCCTTGATGAAAACAATACAATCCTCAAACGCTTCAAATTCAATCAGCTTCAAATACTGTAGCATTTTAAGACTTTGAGCTACAGTACGAAATTCATCGCTGTTTGGAAAACCATCAAAAATCTTCATAAAAGCAAAAACAAAAAAGTTAAAACATTTACACAACAAAATTGCATAAAGGAATGCAAAATAATAATAACAACAACAACAAAAACAGTAATAACAATAATAATTAAAACAACTAGAATCAAGAAAATTACCGCTAAATTTAAATCAAGTTGACATAATTTTGGGCATATTTGAAGCAAATGAATGAATTCTGAAGAAACGTCACTGGTCAAATAAGTGCTTTCTGATACTTCCAACAGTATCAAGTATTCCACATTTAGTGCAAGTGGTTGTGGTTGCAGTCCCCTTCTAGTACATCCTTTAACAAAATCCTTTGAAACCAAATAAAAAAGAAGTTAGATTAGTTCCTAACAAATACTTTAAATAAATAATTAATCAAATAAAATAGAGGCTGGCTAAGATACTGACATACCGTGAGAGAATAATTATCCAAATCAAGAGTATGAACAGAACTCAAATCCAAGCTACTAGGGAGTTGGAAAACATGGCAATCGTTGATAGTTAAACTATCGAGTTTTTTAGCAGTAATGTTCACATTGGACATGTTATTACATCTCATAAATGAGAGATTCTTGAGCATAGGAAAATCAACCGGAACCGGAAGATCAACACCATCAAAGTCAACATAATCAAAACAAAGTGATGTGAAATTTGGTAATGTGCAATGGCCATTTATTGATTCAACAGAGATTCCATTATTAAGATGCAATGTCCTTAGTGTTGGGCAAGAAAATATGCAATTCGGAAGCCTGTATTCATCTTCATCCATAAGACTAAGGTAAATTTCTTCAACACCTTTTCGTGTGACAAAAAGTAACCACTGATCCAAGTCAAATGACCGAGGCCTAACCGTGTTCCTAACGAGATCCTTAAAATCAATGAAAAAAGTGTGAATAAGTCCATTGTGCTGGTTGAGGACTTTGTTGATTACATACAAAGCTGCAGCCACCCAAACATCACTGTTTTTCTTTTCCTCTTGTGTGGTTTGGGTCCCCATATCACTGCAAGCATGGGAATATTTTCTCTGAATGCGAACAAAAAACATAAAGTCAAAGTGGAGCTTTGTAAGACTGAACCACATATCTCTCCAAAAGGTAGACAAAACAGTCATTCTAGCAGCTTGTTCAATCGGTAATAACCCCAAAATCATGTCAACTATATGTGCTGGGAGTTCACTGATTCTATCTCTCTGCTGCTCGCTCTGCTGACGTTTTCTCCCCATAATCCAAATAACTTTAATATATGCAAATTAAAGAACAAAAAAATTAAAATTTAACAAAACCTTAAGATGGGTGAAATCGACAATAGTAAATTAGTAATTGTAAATTGCAAGCCTCAACTGCAGGCGGGAAGATACTAAATTTGAAAGATGGAAGACACAAAATTTGACGGAGTGCCTATCCTAACCCATTGAAGTCAGTACGAGATTTATGCTATATAAGCATGAAGCATGATTAAGGTAAAAGGATTAGTTCACCCAAGCATTTAAAAAATTCAAGACACACTTGTGCAGAGTGAAGAACTGAAGATGCATCAATACCACAAAAACAATACTTTACAATGAAACTCTGCCAGTTAAAAGAAAAGAAGGAACATATCAACACAGAAATCACTTTTTATGTTTTTGTCAAGGTGACTAGTACAGGAAAAAGTGCACATTTTTAGACAACAAATTGAACTTGGATCAACCAAAATTCATAAAGCAGGCACCCTGAACTGGGAGATATGATTTTTAATCCGCAATAAATAAATGCAATTTTTTTCACAATAACACCAATGGTGATCTTATATTCCCCATCTTTAATTCGATCAAAACTGCATAGAAGAAAAAAACAGTCTACAATATTTCAACATCACTTATTCAATTTCAATCGCCCCTATGAACACATATAAAACATTTATCCTTAAAAGATGAAAGATCGAGTTGTGTAAATCACAGTATGAAGCTTTCAGCGAGAGAAAGGAAAGCCGGAAGAATGTATACATACATACAAACACGCTGCCGCACAGTAGATTGGATTTGAGAGAAAGCAGTTATCGAAACGGCGAATCGGAGAAGTGTTTGAGTTGAGAGAAAGCAGTTATCAATGCTATGTTCCTAACCGTCTACTCCAATCGGGTCCGGAAATTGAAAGAATCTCCTTATATACGGCATCGTATAAATCCCGGTAAAAATAAGGATGGGATAGGCATCTCATATATATTACAATAATGTTCGAAATAGATTACTGAATTACACACAAATATGCAATTAGGGCCATCAAACTTAAATAATTGGAATTAAGCCTCTTTTTTTTTTTTTAAATAAAATTGGGGGCACCAAGCTAGCACGTGACTAGCTCTTCACAAGCACAACATGGGCACGAACACCACCAAGGTAGTCGTTGTAAAGGGTGTTGCTATTTGCACCACCCTTTAGAGCATCCGCATCAATTGGGGAAATTTGGGGGTTAATGTAAGAGTGATTAGGAAAGAGAAAGTGGGAGGAGAGAGAGAAAAAAGAAAAAACAAAACAAAAAAAAGTTAAAATATAAAAAAAAAACTGATGAAATCAGACGCGTCAGGCGCGCCAACGCGCCTCCGGGCGCATGCACTGCACGCGCCCGGCCTTCCTCTTGGATTGCGCGATACGCGCAGTCCGTGCGTCGCTCTCTTTTTTTTTTTTTTTTCTTCCATTCTCCCCTCCTTTGCAGGAGAATTATTTTTGTATTCTTTCTTCTCCACATTGGTTATTATCTTCAACATGAGAGAATTCAACTTACATTATCCCCATATTATGCATTGATGTGGTTGCTCTTAGTCAAAAATTGATATAAAGTATCTTGAAATTGTAAAAAGGTAAAAACTTTGAATAATTACATAAGTGTTGTAAATAGCCAAATGGAGGTTCATTTTGCTATTTGCACCACTTTGATCAAATCTCATTTATGAGATATAATTAATAATTTTTTTAAAGTATAATATGTACATTATTTTAAAACATAATGTACAGTATATTACCCTAATGTTTCATTATTCTAAACACGTAATATACATTATTCTAACACGTAATGCACATTATTCTAATACATAATGTAATGTACCTTATTCTAACACATAATGGATGACCACGGTTCGATTTCAACCGAACCGAACACTATTGAAACCGAACTGGAACAGTATGGACGGTTCGTGTTATGATTCAGAACTGGAAAAAATAAAATAATTGTTGAATTTAGACTATTTTAAAAAAATTACAAAAATAAATAAATAAATAAGTGTCAATACAAGTTATGTCCTTCATTTTTGTCCCTTTTTTATATGCTAATAAATATATACATTTTGCTTTAATTGTTGTACCTTCATTTGCATTGGACAAAATCACCCTTACACCGTTAGTTTTTAATATATCTACCAATCTTACCATACACCTACATCTCTCATATCTTTTTCCTATTTTTAATTATCATTTTATTAAAATTATCATATAACAATTAATTTAATTATAAATTATATTTTAATTAAATATTTATATGAATATAATGTTAAATTATATATGTGTATCATATATATATATATATATATATATATATATATATATATATATATATATATATATATATATATATATATATATATATATATAATATGTATGTATATTATTTGTGTATTCATATCAATATATCATATATGTGAGTGTTAGCTTAGTATTGTAAATTATTATTATATACATATAATTTTTTTTTTTTTTTGTTTTGATCACTATATTATTCAAATATATGATAATTCAAAAGAATCATCACTTTAAGAAATTGCAAAACATGATTTTAACTAATTTTTTAAATTTTGTTACTTACAAATATTTTAATATTGGGCATAAGTTTTCGCGCATCGCCGCATACAAAATGCTAGTATTACAATAATGTTCGAAATAGATTATTGAATTACACACAAATATGCAATTAGGGCCATCAAACTTAAATAATTGTAATTACGCCTCTTTTTTTTTTTTTAATAAAATGAGGGGCACCAAGCTAGCACGTGACTAGCTCTTCACAAGCACAACATGGGCACGAACACCACCAAGGTAGTCGTTGTAAAGGGTGTTGCTATTTGCACCACCCTTTAGAGCATCCGCCTCAGTTGGGGAGATTTGGGGGATAATGTAAGAGTGATTAGGAAAGAGAAAGTGGGAGGAGAGAGAAAAAAGAAAAAACAAAACAAAAAAAAAAGTTAAAATATAAAAAAAAAATTGATGAAATTAGACGCGTCAGGCGCGCCAACGCGCCTCCGGGCGCATGCACTGCACGATCCCGGCTTTCCTCTTGGACTGCGCGATACGCGCAGTCCGTGCGTTGCTCTCTCTCTTTCTTTTTCTTCCATTCTCCCCTCCTTTGCAGGAGAATTATTTTTGTATTCTTTCTTCTCCACATTGGTTATTATCTTCAACATGAGAGAACTCAACTTACATTATCCCCATATTATGCATTGATGTGGTTGCTCTTAGTCAAAAATGGATATAAAGTATCTTGAAATTGTAAAAAGGTAAAAACTTTCAATAATTACATAAGTGTTGTAAATAGTTAAATGGAGGTTCATTTTGCTATTTGCACCACTTTGATCAAACCTCATTTATGAGATATAATTAATAATTTTTTAATTCAAAATTTAATTAATTAATTAATTTTTTTTTTTAAAAGATGAACCCATCACTTTTACTGTTTTTTTTTTAAACATTAAATTAAAACCTCATTTACTATTTTTTTTAATGCCTAATTATTTATGCAATATTTTTTTAAAATTTTTATTTTCAATACATAATTTTTTTAAGTTTCTATTCTCAATACGTCTTTTTTTGTTCAATATATATATATATATATATATATATATATATATATATATATATATATATATATATATATATATATATATATATATATTTTGTTCAATACATATCTTTTTTAGTCAATATTGATATTTGTGAGATGAAACTACTCGTAATTTGTATTGAATCTCATTTTTAATGAGTTTGAGAGGTCATAAGCTGGCGGGTTGACTTTTGAAAATTGTGGATGTTGATTGCGAACAAATTGTGGACTTCCATGTGCACACGAGCAGGTAACATATTTTAACAATGATAAGTCTATCCCACTTGATTCGATTGACATATTTTAGAGGAAGCTCGACTTATCATTTTCTATCTCTCTAACCAATGAGGATTTTGGTGTTGAGCATGAGCTTCATATGTTTAAGGACCAGTTCAAGAAACAATCAAGAACTGGTAAATTCAGCATATTGAGAAAGTTGAGGGAGTTGATCGCGAGCCATCTACAACTTCGATTTGTGAGTCAGTCGTGCAAATAAATGTTCGTGGATGTCCCACTTCAAAAAACAAATCTCTCATAAGAACTCTATCTCTCAAAAAAACTCAAGCCGAGCCAAATAATATTCTGTTTCAAGAACTAGCTCGGAATAGTTGTTCAGCTGCATCAATATATTCATCAATATCCGGTTATATTCCATCCTTTCATCATGCAAATGCAAGATGTGAGATCCGACGGAAACTGTGAATTTCGAGCAGTAGCTCTCTTTCTCGGTTTTAAGGAGGACGAATGGTTCAAAATTTGATCCAATTTAATCGATGAACTAGAGTCTCACAAGATGGAATATACCAATATGTTTGGAACTCAAGGATGGTATAATGTCTATAACACGTTGAATTTTTTTACACAAGATCGGTGTGCACCAATTAAGCATTGGATGGCTATGTCGGAGATGCGTGTACTAATTGCTTCCCGATACAATGTGATACTACATGTTTTTTTGAATAATGCTATATATATATATATATATATATATATAATTTTATCACTTTAAAACTAATATTATATCAAAAGTATAGTTAATAATTTGCATAATAATTATGGTATAATTAATAATTGTTAAAGTAAGAATTTTAGATATGATAAATGATTAAATATAATTGTGGTAATATTTAATCTATATTATATATATATAAAAACAAAATCTTTCATTTTAATTTCCCGCCCAAAACAGTCATATACTATTAAGATTTGCATAATATTGTAAAATAGTGTAATACAATTTCTAATAGAATATATTGTTTCCTACTTTCCTATTCGTACTACAATTCTACATTAAGATTCCTATTCTATATTATAAAATAGTGTAATACAATTTCTATGACAAAATTGCTATATATCTAGACAAAAAATATATCTTTTTATACAAATGAATTATGATAGCAATTGATTACTTTAACTACGTTGCTAAAGAATGAGTACATTTGCCCAATTTATAAAAATCCTAAACAATTATATTTAAAAATCTCTAAAGGTATAGCACCACATGCGTACATCAACATATTAATTATTAATTTAAGCAATTACTTGCTCGAAATCAAGCAATGATAACATCAACAAACATAAAAGATCCAAACCATATATTCAACTGCACTATATAATACTCTGTATTTGATGTTATAATTTAAATAATTAGATGTCGATCCAAATATTCTTAATATATTATAACAAATTCATTCCGTGCATCGCACTGGTGAAAATACTAGTATATACTAATATAATGGAAGGTTAACACTTTATGGGTATCATTTTAGACAAACATATCATTGTTATAAATACATATAAATAAAATATATATACATATACATATACATATACATACATACATACATACATACTGATAAGTGCCAAAAACTCCTCCTTTGAAGGCCGTTTTATAGGCTATTTTAAGGTAGAATTGATCGTTCATGTCTAAGTTTGAGGTCATTTAAGATTGTTTTCCTTTATGCTTCAAAAAAGAGTACCATACTTGAACTGCACAGCGGAATAAATGTATGTAAAGAGTTATGCCCAATTAATAAATTGAATCACATGCACGTGTATGATGAGCTTAGAAGAGGTGTGAGGATGACATGAATATCTTGAATATTTAAAGGAGATGGTTCACTCAATATTTAACAATAATATTCAAGATTATAAGTAAGATATTGTATCACGTCGACCGTATGACGAACGTCACATGCAATACGTCAAACTTGCTTAGAATAATTCAAAGGTTAAGCTCGGAAAGTTTGAGTTACATGCATACGTGAAAACATGCTAAACCCGAAAGATTAAGATTAACAGTGAATAGTAAACGGGTTAGTCAGGTAAGATAGATAGATAGATAAATTATGTAAGTGCAGTATGTAAATGAGAGAGGCTTTTTATAGTGGTTCGGAAGTGGCGTAATCTTCCTAGTCCACTTTACTCCATTCACTTCTAGGAGTAATTCACTATTTTCCACACACAGTTACAATAGTGAATAAGTGCTACACAAGCACTTCTTCCGGATGTCTTGCACACAGCTACACACAACTCCGAGTGTGTCGCACACAACTACACTCAACTACGAGTATTTCGCACACAGCTATACTCAACGCCAACCAAGTGTTTTGCACACAGCTACACTTAGCAACTCCGAGTGTTTCGCACACAGCTACACTCACTAGAGTATTTTGCACACAGCTATACTCTTCTAACAATTACAAATACAAAGGTAATTGTATCTCTCTCCAACTATTTTTGAGACTATTCATACTAAGCCTCTAAAGAATATTTGAGCACTTGCACTTGTTTATCTCGTGTGTATTCACGTCTTTTATTTTTTTTTTTTTTTTTTTTTTTTTTTTTTTGTATTCACCTCTATCTTCTCTGTCTTCAAGTCTTCATGGCTTTTTTTAGGCAATCAAATATATCCGTTGGAGTAGGATAATTTGATATTTGAAATTTGAATTTTCATAGCCTGATATTGTTGACAATAGTAGATCTTCAATTTTGATTTAATTATCAATTTGCCTGACCAAATAATATTTTATCTCCACTTGATTTTCAAGTTGTTTCTTTAAAATATTATTTTTGTTGTCAATTTGAATTTCCAACGAATCTTTGAAATAAATCCTTCTGATAGAATGTATTTCTAGGATAAGTTTTTATATTCATGTCTTCATAAATATTTTTTCCGTTCTGATCAATATCTTCAGGCAATTTTAGATTCTTGTGGCATGTGGGCTGATTCAAAATAAATTCCTTCGATTTTATCCATTTTCAGATCATCTTGCTTCTTTGCCACATTGTGCTCCTTTGACTTAGGCACTTCTTGCTTGTTTGACTTGAACATTGTGCTTCTCTGATTTGGTCACATTGTGCTCCTTTGGACATATCGTGCTTGTTCACATTGTGCTCCTTTAGAACATCGTGCTTGTTCACATTGTGCTCCTTTAGCACATCTTGCTTGTACACATTGTGCTCCTTAAGGACATTGTGCTCCTTTGAGAACATTGTGCTTGTTCGCATCGTGCTCCTTTAAGAACATTGTGCTTGTAACACCCCGTGTTACGACCCCTAAAATCAATTAATCATTTAACCAAATATCCAAAGAAAGAATTAAACTACAATAATTAATTAGGAAAAAGCCCACCATAGTCCGTTGGCCCTCACCTCTAAACCCAACCCCTAGTCCTAAAAGGAATAGAGTTAGCAAGGCTATAGTATTTGGGCCCTAATTAGGACTCTTAGATATATAAATAGGGGACATAGGAGGCACCTAGAACCCCCACCACAATAATCTCTCACCACACAAGGAGTTCCAAGAATTCCCCTAGGAGAAATCAAGAAAGAAGAAAGACTTAGAGAAAGACCCTTCATAGCCAAGGAAATCAATTAAGGCTAAGAGGTAACCCATGTCTCAACAAAACCTATTTTCTTAGCTATGATCTCCATCTTAGGCATCCCTCCCCTTAGCTATGATCTCCATCTTAGCTATGAATTGTTTATGATATTGATGATGTGATCTTGATAATTGGTGATATGGTTTTATCTTGATAATCTTGATGATGATAAGGGTTTCTTGATTGTGTGATATTCTTGGGGAATTCGGATTCTTGATGATTATGTGATATTCTTGATAAATTGTATTGGTTCCTGATGTTAAAGGATGAATTACGTTCTTGATGATTTAAATATAATTAGAGCCCTAGGATGTATCGTGAAATTCGTGTGGTGTTATTCTTGATATATTGGGTGGGAATTCGCATGTTTGGGTGTTAATTGTATTTAGGAAGCATGATAGGATACGTGCCATATGTTTCTTGCTTTTGATCCGTTAATTGTCTACGTGGTGTCATCGATTGCGTTAAAAGTGTCTGAGCATGGCTTCGGGTTCCACGATGAATCCCGGGGCGTTTTATTGTGAAAAGGAGTCAGTGGGGGGTAGGGGACCCGCCACCTACCCGTGGCCAGAATTAGCGTCGCCGGCGGGCAGGCGACTGCCCGCCGGGCACCCGCTGCCCGGAGACTCGTCACCAGCGGGTGACTCTTCACCCACCGGCTACCCGCTGGAAACTCCCCCACTTCTGGATCCCGGCTTCCCCGTTTGATGTTCCCCCGACCCCCGTGGTGTCCCAACGGAATCCATCTATCGTGCCTATGTCTGGTTTGATGTTTCGGGTACCGTTCGTAGGATAAACGAGTCTTATATATTGCATGCTAGTTGAATTGGTATCCCGTTGACCTAGGTGAAAGAAGTATGAACCCCTTAGGATTATTCCTAGTATGTGATTGATCACGCATAGGTTTCTTTATACGATTTCTCCCCCTTCCCAATGTGCTAATATGAGTTGCATGTGCTTGCTATGTGTTATGTGTGCATGATACCCCAATTTGGTTGCGATCAAATTGGTTATTCCTGAGTTGCGGTTCAGAAGCTGGCTGCGGTCAGATTTACACTCTCGGGTTGCGGTCCACCATTTGGTTGCGATCGAACGTTTCACATGAGCTGCGGTTCATATTCCTGGCTGCGGTCAGATGACTACTCTTGGGCTGCGGTCCACTGTTTGGTTGCGATCAAACATTATGATGAGCTGCGGTTCATCGGTCGGTTGCGATCGACCCCTTCGTGTTGCGATACGAGGCAGGGTGCTGCGGGGCCGTGTCAGAGCTATATGCGCTGACCCTCATGTATGGGCATGCGATTGGTCCTGTGGCGCCATCAAAGTGTGCTATGTGATGAGATATGGATGGTTTGATGTTATGAATGTTATGATGTGAAAGCGTGACCATAGGATACATGCTAGTAACCCGTATATGCTTGGCTGTGCTTATCTCTATCTGTCGAAGTCTGTCCCCTATACTAGTGAATTGTATATGCTTGGTTATGATTGTTGACTATGCTTATCTCTGTCCATCGAGTCTATTCCCTGTTTTAAAGTTAGAGTCTCTTAGGATATATCTTCATACTTCGAAATGGTTTTTCTTATATCTATATATATGCCTATATGTATTGTATTTCAACGCGTTGGAGTGGTTTACCAGCATCTCTCGCTGAACAGATATATTTGGCTTTCAGGCACTGACGAGTAGACACTGGAGCGCGCTAGAGATCCGAAGCGTAGAGTAGATAGTTTCCCTTTCGGTCTGCGTGCCACACTTATGTATTGATATTGTTGAGGATTTTAGTTAGTGAGCCTGTGCACCTGAGTTCTCCAGCTCAGGTGTGGCCTAGCACCCCGTACCCTTTTATTATGCTTTGGGATTTAATGAGAATTTACCTTTGTTATATAAGTTTCAAAAGTTCAAAAATTTCGGGGTGTTACAGTTGGTATCAGAGCCTAAGTTTGACCCTAGGATAAGACTCTTAAGACTAGACTTTAAGACAATAGGCTTGAGCTCTAGGTATTTAGGAGCATAGGACTCAGGAGCCTTAGGACGCGCAGTGAGACTGTGAGACCTACACATAACTCTCCCTCACTTTACCCTTCACTTATCTAAAGGGAACTTTCCCTCCACTTATCACGCCAAAGTAAGGATACAGGACTCTCACCTAACATCCCTATAAACATTGATCCAGAAGGACGACGACATGGCACCAAACAGAAGACAATCAAGGACACCGGAACCCGACACCCATGACCCTCTGACCCAAACCCTGCATATTTATATGATAATAGACTATCATATGCAAATGATTATTCTGAGTACAAGTAGTCATATGTTATTGGGCATTGACCATATTCCCTTAAAATTCTTATAATGGCATAATTTAGAAGATGACTTGACTATATCTTTGCATCTGATTATTATGTTTTGAGAGCATTTGAAACGTGAAATATATATTGTGACAAGTATTTTAGAAATCACCATTTTATATTTTATGGTGAGTGCTTTGAATATTATAGAGAAAATTAACAGTGGTGTACACAAGGATAAGTGAATTGTTATTATTCACATGGATGAGCTTTATGATTTTATTGTGTTAGAAGTGTTGATTTAACACTACTGCTAAGTGATTGAATCATCAATCTAATTTAAATCTTATAAATTGTGTACTTATGCACATATCAAATTTATAACATTATGAATTATATTATGGATATGTTACAAACATTGCACTATTTGATGAGATACATATATTCTTTGCAGTCACTTAATCCTAAATGTCTGAATTGTGTACTGAGACTAAATTCTAAGGCTTTACTTACATTGTGGTGGTAGAATGGAAAAGTCATCCTTCTTGAATACTTTGTCTAGGAAGATGGTTTTTAAGTAAACTTCGGTTTCACCACTCGACCTGTGAGTTTTTTAAGAAGTAGGGTGTTGATCATGCAGGCTAGTTAGAGCGCCACTTGATCCTCACCTGAAATGATATTGACTTTCATATATTGTTAAACAATCAAAGCCTTGCAATTGAAATTGTTGAAGTACTGCAATAGTAATATTGATATGCATCATATGAATGTTTTATATGAGTTTTAATCTCCTCAAGTGAAGGAAAAGTTGTGCAGGTGGCAACTTTGAATTCACCTTGTTGAGAGATATTTCCTAATAAATATTAGTTTGAACATATTCTTTGTGTATGAGATTAAGTTTTTGTAAGAATATGATGTGAAATTTGTGATTATGTTGTTCAACTTGAAGTATCATGTGGACAACATTATCTCTATGGCTTACTAACAATGAGCATTTGTACATAATGTATATGCATTATTTAAATTCTTGGTTGAGTCATCTTGAAATACCTATAATTCCTGTTTAAAGGGTAATTATGATGGGTTGAGATAACCAAGTTTAATAGGAACCAGCACACATGGAATCCAATAAGGGTCTATAGTGGGCTCATCACAAGGCCAAAAAGTACATCCTTAAAGCATCATTGGTGGAAAAATCAAGGAATTCCAATAATAATTCCATTCGATAGAGGAAAGTATTATAGTGGCCCGTTTCAAGTGATGTCACGGATCGAAGACAATGTTTATAAGATTCGAGGTCGAATCATTTTTCAAGAAGGGGAGGATGATGCGGCCCAACATAATGAAGATCCATTAAGATTACAAATTGGGCCAATCACAAGATCCGAGGCCCAAATCAGCTTTATTATTTGTGGTCATCATTTATTTTAAATTGTTTAGAATTAAAGAGAAAACACTAGTTGTATTTAGAAAGGATTCCTTAAATCCTTTTCTAAATAATACTCTATTTACTTGTTTTCTATATTAGATTTAGGACTCTTTTTCCCATTGTATTTAGATTACAATGCTGCCCTATACCTATAAATAGGGAACATCCATATCAGTTTTGAGGAGGCTTTAATTCAATAAAATTTTTAAGTTTTTCTTTACACTTGTGTAAGAAACCTTATGGCTAATTGTGGACTCAATTAGTGGCTAGTCGTGGACTCGACTAGCAAATTGATTCGTGGACTCGAATCAATCTTACTTTCTTCAACCTTAGATTTAGGTTCGTGGACTCGTTCTTAAATCGAAGGAAACTAGATCCGACTCTAGTTGATTGAAGATTGCAATATCGAGGTACTTGAAGCTACATGTGATTCTTCCAAGTCTTTGAGGATTCGAGACAAAGGGTTTCTCGTGAGGTTTAAGGTATTTTGATCCATCTCTATCTTTAGTTTTGAGAGCACTCTTGGGACAATATTCCATCTTTATTTGAGCCTTGGACTAGGTTTATATCAATTTGGTATTCAAAGCCTAGGTTTGTCTCATTATCATTGGAAATTTGGTTTCTTTGGTTCCCTAGGTTTATCTCGTTCTTATCTTACATACTACTTTTTTCATGTCTTTTTCATTAAAAAAAAAAACCCCAAAAAAATTTTCTTTTGCATTCTTGATTGTGTTCTTGAATCTTGATACATGTTCTCCAGTTTCTTGAAAAACAATCCCGAAAGTGTTTTCCCTTTTTCCCGTCCAATATCAACGAGACCTCACACCTCCTAAGCACCATATTACCACATATTCTGTCAAGAAAACAACCCCATCTCACCCTTACCTATATCCAAAGCGCATTTACGCGCAATCACGTCTCAATCACACCCTGTCCAGATTTCCGCGAGCTGTGACCAGTTTCAAAGAATTACCTATATCTCGAGATCCACTAGTTAGTTTTATCTAAAATTTGGATATGTTGTAGATCTCTTCTGGGGCGCGTTCTTTTGATATATTATACACTGTCTAATTCCTTCTGGTTAGTGAGATATTGATCTTCAAAGTCAGGGCATTGTTTCTGTTTTTCTAGGCGATTCTTGAAATTCTTGATTCTGTTTTGAAGGGGTTGTGTGGATCATCTTGGTCCGAAATTTTTGTTGATATTTACAATAGTTATTTGGAGGTTACTTATCAAAAAAAATTCAAGAAAGTTGAAAAAAAAAAAGAAAAAAAAAAGGAGAAAGTAATAAAGAAGAAGAATAAGGTTGGGGAAAGAATTTGGCTGGTAGGAGAATTTTGGAGGGACAAGGAAGGGGAAAAGTATAAGGTTGGAAGGAGTTCTTGATAGATTCCTAATTGGTTGTGGTACACGTGAACCCCTTTTATATTCTATTTGTCTCTATCTTTTGATATTGGTCTTGTATATCTTTCTGCCATACTTCCTTCCTTGGTTTCCTTTTTCTTTCAAATCTTGTTTAGTTTCTTTGCTTGTATTGTCCTTTTTCTTTGCTTCTTGCTCTCAATTTTATTACCTACCTCGCGATACACCCTTACTCTCAAAGGCTTGTGAAGTCTTCCAAGGTACGTTTTCTTGAACTTTGAGGTTGAATCCATATCAACTGGAATACCGGACTAGAATTTTCCTTTTTGGAAAAAGGCTTGTGAGAGTATCTGCCACCTTGAGCGATACACGAGTGGAGTGTGTGTTTGTAAGAGTGTGTAGTGCACCCCCCAAAAGGCATATAATCCACCTCTTACTTGCGAGCTGAGAATAGTGAGGGAGCGAGCCAACTTTTTGGTTTCACTAACGTGACAACTCACACATCTTCTTGTTTTTAGATATTTTTTTTTCGTTTACAGATGGCTCAACAAGTTCCAAACTTGCCGCAGAAATTAGAACAAAAAATAGACAGGTTACTCAAACGAATGAATAATTTGGAGCAACGCTCACAACAAGTGCAACCACCACACAATGATGAGCGACACCTGCCACCAGTAGGAAGAGTGGATCCTAGATATCAAAGAATCCAACAGCGTAATACGGAGTTAGGAAACATTAAACATGAAATTCCTAACTTCACCGGTGAGAAAGGACCTACCGAATACATAGAATGGGAGAATGCTGTTGAAACTCTTTTTTATTTAAAGCAATATTCTGATCTTACAAAAATTAGGCTAGTTTCTACATCTTTTAAGGGGTATGCATTATCTTGGTGGCGAAAAAAAAAATAGAGAGCGAGTTGCTAATTTTATTCCCTATGAATCTTGGGTTCAAGTGAGGGAAGATATGCGTCTAACCTTTCGTCCTAAATCTTGTTTCTATGATCTTGAAAGAAAATTGCAGGGAACCGTGCAAGGAACAATGTCAGTTGATGAGTACCACCAAACTATAAATATTTTGCTTGAACAGGGCAACATACATGAAGAAGAGGCAAAAACTATTGCTCGTTTCGTACATGGATTGAACTTAGAAATTCGATGTGGAATGAGTATTCAGAGATATGACACCCTTTATGATGCCTTGTATGCTGCACGTGAATCTGAGGCAAAAATCAAAGAGATGAAAATGTACAAGGCCAACAATGGTGCATCAAAATGGAACAACACTTGTTCCACCTCTCAAAGGCGTGATGAACGTCCTCTTCCAAGAGATGATTCACGAGACAAAGGTAAAGAAAAGGTAAGTGAGGCAGTGAAGCCTCAACGTGATAGAGAATTGATTTGTTATAGATGTAATGGGAGAGGCCACATAGCTCGTGATTGCCCTAACAAGAGGGTAGTTAAGATAACAACACAATCTGAAAATTTTACTTCTTGTCTTGAATATAAATCTGAGGATGAGGTTTGTGACCATTTTGAAACCCCCAATGAACATGTTGAGAGAGAACCATTCATACCTTTAGATTCTGATTTAAAATATGTTGATAGTGAGTCTTGTCATACTGTTGTTGTTAAGAAGGTTTTGAATGTTCACCCTTTAAAAGAATATGGGTCTCAAAGAGAAAATATATTTTGTGCTAAAGGGTCAATTAAAGAGAATGCTTGTGCTATGGTAATAGATTCTAGAAGTTGCACAAATGTGGCTAGTGCAGCTATGGTTAAATTTCCCCAGTTACCTTTGCTTAATCATCCAAATCCTTATTGTTTGCAATGGTTAACTGATGTAGGAGAAGCTAGAGTAACCAAACAGGATCTTATTCCTTTATCTATTAACAGTTACTCTGATGAAATCTTGTGTGATAATATCCCAATGCAGGTTGCTCATATCTTGTTAGGTAGACCATTGCAATTTGACAGAAAAATAAGTTCTGATGGAATGAGGAACACTTATGTGTTTCACATGAATGGAGTTACATATTTCTTGTCTCGTTTGTATCCTAAACAAGTAGAAAAAATTCAATTGACATTGATGCAAGCTCTCAAACCAGCCTCAAAGAAGGAAGAAATCATAGAGAGAAAAGTGGAACCTCCATGTTTGGAATTGCAATCACCACTCCAATCCTCTAACTCAGTTTGTAGCCAAACAAAGGGACCACAATCAGTGATACAGTGGAAAGGACCAGCCCAAGGTGTCAAAGTGCAACATCTCTTGGTAACTAAAAAGGATAGTATGCAAGAGAAAGGAAGGGGAGTCACTTTATACTCACTTTTATTCCAAAAGCATGCATTATTATTCTCTAGATTTCTTTGCCATGTTTCTATTAATGACGTACTTGCTAGATGTGTTAGAAATTTGTTAGCCTCCATACATCCAAGATTCCTTAATTTTGATTTTACTAAAACTTTGTTTGATAGAGATAAGGAATCACTGGAAAGTTATAAGGCACATTTGAAAACTTCTTATGTGAAACACTACTTGCTCAAGGGGTTTTGGTTCAAAGTCAATGGGATTGGCACTTTTTGCTTTGTTTTGGGTAATGATTTAATTGTTGATTCACATAAAGGACACTTTGGTTTTCCAAAGAGTGATGATGTTTTGCATGGATATTTTCATTGGCCAAAGAAGAAAAAAGATGCAGAATCTTATGTTCATAATTGTGCTACTTACCACCACAATACATCTAAAACATTACTTGATATTTCCATGGATTTTGTGTTTGGTTTAGCCTTAAGCTCTAGAAGGAAAGATGTTGTGCTTGTTAAAAATTCAAACAAGATGGCTAAATTTAATATGTCTCGTTTTGCTGATCTATTACTATCCAGAATGTTTAAATTCCATGATGTGTCATTAGACTTAATTGCCTTACTTGTTGATTGTAGGATGATGATTGGAGCGACTCGTGTCAAGCACCCCAAGAAAAAGTTCCACGAGCGTGATAAAACAGAAAGTGAGCTTGCTACTTTGTCTTTCATTGAAGATTTGGATTCGAGGACGAATCCTTTTCAAGAATGGGAGAATAATAGGAACCAGCACACATGGAATCCAATAAGGGTCTATAGTGGGCTCATCACAAGGCCAAAAAGTACATCCTTAAAGCATCATTGGTGGAAAAATCAAGGAATTCCAATAATAATTCCATTCGATAGAGGAAAGTATTATAGTGGCCCGTTTCAAGTGATGTCACGGATCGAAGACAATGTTTATAAGATTCGAGGTCGAATCATTTTTCAAGAAGGGGAGGATGATGCGGCCCAACATAATGAAGATCCATTAAGATTACAAATTGGGCCAATCACAAGATCCGAGGCCCAAATCAGCTTTATTATTTGTGGTCATCATTTATTTTAAATTGTTTAGAATTAAAGAGAAAACACTAGTTGTATTTAGAAAGGATTCCTTAAATCATTTTCTAAATAAAACTCTATTTACTTGTTTTCTAGATTAGGTTTAGGACTCTTTTTCCCATTGTATTTAGATTACAATGCTGCCCTATACCTATAAATAGGGCACATCCATATCAGTTTTGAGGAGGCTTTAATTCAATAAAATTCTTAAGTTTTTCTTTACACTTGTGTAAGAAACCTTATGGCTAATTGTGGACTCAATTAGTGGCTAGTCGTGGACTCGACTAGCAAATTGATTCGTGGACTCGAATCAATCTTACTTTCTTCAACCTTAGATTTAGGTTCGTGGACTCGTTCTTAAATCGAAGGAAACTAGATCTGACTCTAGTTGATTGAAGATTGCAACATCGAGGTACTTGAAGCTACATGTGATTCTTCCAAGTCTTTGAGGATTCGAGACAAAGGGTTTCTCGTGAGGTTTAAGGTATTTTGATCCATCTCTATCTTTAGTTTTGAGAGCATTCTTGGGACAATATTCCATCTTTATTTGAGCCTTGGACTAGGTTTATATCAATTTGTTGAAATATATTCAACTATTTAGTATGTATCAGGCAAAGTGCAAAGCTACTATAATGCTCCTAAAGCAAATCGGCAAAACTCAGTCTACAAAGGAGCTAATGTTGGGCACCAAAAGATCAGTCTGGGTAAGAGATCAAATACATTTGACAAAATATTTGTAATTGTTGCATTGTTGGGGTGATTAAATCCTTATATTTTCACCAAAAGTTTCTCTGTGGTATTGAGAATAATGATGAAAGTGAATGTTTCATGTTAAGCTTGAAAATCTCAAGGGATTATTTACAAGTAAACGAAGTACTCGTCAAAGTTCATGTAAGTTTGATCAAGAGAATCAACTTAGTTGAGGGCTAATTATGAAGATTAGTCGTTGAATCATTGGAAGGACTTAAAATTCCAAGTAGTAATGAATTCATTGTGGGTCCAACTTTTGTGGTCAAACAAAGTCATGAAAAGAGTTACAAAATAGTACAATAGTACAGTAGTTGGTCATTCTTACAATGTGTGTACTTGTGAGGTTGAGCTACAGCTCTTAATGAATTCATAGCTCTTTGAGAAGGGTGGGTTTGTTGAGACAAACCTAATGAATTCACCGCATAATGACTTGAGTACAAAAGTGCTCTTAGTGACTTATACTCAATTGGGGTGGTCTATTTTGAGGTAGACCTAAAGAGATCCCTGACTTGAGTGGAAAAGGGTTAACCGCCTCTTATGAAAGATAATGTGGATATCCCAATAAGATGAGTGGCTAAGAAATATGTTGATAAATGTGGAGTTGTGGGGGTGTCTAGCTAACGCCTTCACTACATATAAATTGTGATTCACAAACTGTCATTTGCATTGCAAAGAACAGTTTCCATGATAGGAAGAAAAGACTTATAACTGATTTATGTCTTTAACTTCTCTATAAGCCTTTAAAGGTGGTCTATACTGAGATAGACAGACTTGATAGAGTTAAAAGTCTATATTGAGATAGACTTGAAAAAACATAAAAATCTATAATGCAATAAGGCTTGTCAGGGTTAAAAGTCTATAGTGAGATAGACTTTGATAGGGTGGAGATCTATATTAAGATAGACATAACAGACTTGAATACTAAGGGTATTCATAAGAAGTCAAAGAGTTTGACTTTTGTAGAACCTGCTACTTAGAGTTGGTGTGTGCATTAGAGTTCAAAATTTATCTAACCGGTGAGTTCAAGATTCATATCACTCTCGGGAAGAAAATTACTCAGTGTCACTACATGTCAGTTCAAGTTCTCAAACATTGACATTAAGATCAACTCGTTTGTATTGCTCAAACTTTACTTTCTTTCTAGTCTTCTACTCTGAATGTGTGGGGGATTGTTGGAATTACATTCAATGTACAAGAGATTTCCACACGTCCATTCTAAAGCTATAATTGTGGCCCATGTTTGAATTTTTAGTTGTGGTTACACAATTCCATAGCCACACGTTCAAGTCATTCCCCCCTTAATTATAGTTGAGTTGTGGCTAGCAGGAAGGAAGTTGTCATACTAATCAGTATATAAGCAGCCTTCCTTCCATTTTTAGGATGCACGGTTTGAAAAAAAGCCTTTCACTTCTATATGAGTTTTATTTCCCTAGGTCTGAGCAAAGTCAGGTTCACTTACGCTATAGTTGGTGCGAATTGAACTAAACGTTGTTAGTCTGTGTAGCATGTCGAAAGCGTGTCAGGATTCTAACTGCACCGTTACCGGACAAATAACACTTTTAAGGTAGTGCTATTATAACACGGGACAGATTTCCTTTCAGCCATATACCCGTTGTGTCCGTGCTTCTTAAAAGGTTTCCAGCCTGGGGTTGACGTTGGGAATATTTTCCAACAGTATGTCCTTTATCATCGTATGATCACGGCAACGACCGACCATTGAAGAACGCCGTAAGGATGTATCATTGTTTTTTAACCAAGGAATTAGTGGTTGACCATCACTTTCATTGGCCTCATCATCATCATCATCATCATCAGCTTGGTTGATTATGATTTTCAGCAACTCTGCTGCGTTTTCTGCTGCTTCTCCCAAGATTTGGTGGAGTTGCTGGGAAGCTTTTTGTTGATCCTGTGTGTCCTTGGCCAGAACGAAGTTGCTTAGTTGTATTTCGATGCGGTCCTCAGCATGGAGTGCAAAGTCTCTGATCTTGATTTCTAAATCTCTTATCGCAGTGCCACCTCCGGATTTCTCCTGCACAAAAGCTTGCAAAGATGAAAGATTTTCGAACAAAGATTCCACTGATATAGATGCTTCATCATCAAGAGAAACCCTTGGACTGGGTTGCAGAAACTCCAACTCCATTGTTGCCACGAGAGAGCTCAAAGCAATACAAGCCATCTCTCTCTCTCTCTCTCTCTCTCTCTCTCTCTCTCTCTCTCTCAAATTATTCAGAATTTCAGATCTCAAGTTTTCTCAATCAATGAGTGGATGAGCCAACAGCCCTCCAAACAGTGCAGAATAAGATAGTCTACTTATTAAGAGCTTCTGGAAAATATATTTTTCAAGAAAGTCAATTTCTGCCCCCTTCTGGCTGTCCAAAGTTGAATGTTGATTCTCAAATGCCACCTGGTTGGATATAGTAAAAAATGTGGTCTGTTTGATATGGTCATTTCTGAGTAAGCTTCTTATGATCTATAGCTGTAGTGTTTCAGGCTGATACACCAACTTAATATTCAGTGTGATTTCAATATTTCATGAAGTGATAAAGATTTGGTCTAATGGAAGCTGCGGCACTCCCTGGTGGAGCTACTGGAGTGCAGGGATTACAAATACATCCAGTTGGTATGTTGGACCTTCCATCATATATGGCTAAGTGGCTTAGCAAACAGGACAAAATGCCCAACAGAAGCTGCAGACATGGCATATCTTTCAAGTTTCCCTCTTATATATAGTTGAAGATCTGTTGGCCAGAAGTCCAGAACTTTATCTCTCCTAACCATTAGTCGATTTGGTCCGCTGACCAACACAACCATCACAACAACAAAGTTTGTCAGCATTTGTATGTAGTGTCTTCTTTGCTGAGTGGCAACTGGTTTTCTTAGAGGATGGTGCAAAAGAAGATCAGAGGAAGTCCATGATTTTTATATATCAATAACGCTTTTGAAAGCAATTCTTGCATCTAATTACTCATGAACTGTGAAGATTAGAATCAAATATATATTTGGTTTAAGGTCAACTGATTTATGTTCTGAAACTGTTGTTACAGTCAAAACTCAAAAGTTCAAATTTGAGAGATGGACCCAAACTGTAATCGTTGTGTTATATATGTTAATGTTTGCTTTTCTGTTTTCAATGATGAGATCTCAACTTTGGGCCCTTGTTGGAGAACCATTAGCATGTACATATACCATAATACCCCCTTCCGACTCAAGACTTGAGAATGGGAATTGAATGAAGATCAAATTAGTCTTTTCACTTAAATGACTGCCACTATACTCCACACTTTAATTTGCAAAGAGGTCCCTCCCCTACTTTCTTCATACTGCCATGATCACACTTTGCCCTCTGACCAACTTAAATAACAGAGAGAGTTTCTCAGACCCCTTAGCTTCTTCCCCACAACACCTTACCCCATTGCAGATCTCCAGTAGGTGCTATCAAGGAAGTTTCTGAATTCATGGCCACACAAAAGCTACAAAAAAAGTGTAAGAAACTCTCTCAACTCTTCTCCTATTCTATGTATCCAAGAAAATTTCGTTTTATAATCCTTCCGTGGTCTTTGGGCATGCATATGTGATATGTGCATCTGGTTAGGCAGAAGCCGGCAAAAGACCAAGTCCAGCACTATGTGGTTAAGGGGAATGTTGAGCGGAGACCTGAAGGGTCAAGTCCAACATTCTGCCTCACAAAAATGTGCCAGTAAAACATTCGATCCTAACAACACATCGTTAGTCCAAATCTTGTTCAGCTCTAAGTAATTTGCTTTCTGAGACATATATACAAACAAAGGGCAATATTGGATTTTCCACTCCAATAAAAGTACGAGTTAAATGTTACATAAAGATGAGAGAAACAGAAGAGCACCACAAAACTTATTATCTAACTCTGCACACGAAGCAAAAACGCTAGGGAGGGAGGGGTCAGTTCAACTGGTTGATGTTGATCCTCCTCTCTTCTATCAATGTATTCTTCTTTTTGATATGTTCTATATCATTGGCGATGTGTCAATCTGTAACTACATTCTATATATTCTGTACAATTGACATATAAATACCGTAAAAAGCCTTATGGGAACGTTATTGGATGCCCTATCCAACTATCCCATACAACACACAAAAAAATGTGACACAACACAAAAAAACAACACTCTAAGACACTGTATTATATAGGCTGGTAAGTTGAGAAAGGATGCAGACCATCTTATCAGATATTCGGGAAATACTAGGATGCTCCATTGCATTCTAGATTGTGGTCTTTGGGACCAGATCTTCATGGCCTCTTTGTAAAAACTCAGGTCATAATGACTGCAATCCAATGGAAAACTGGCTTTTAAAAAAATCTACACATGCCTGAAATTTTTGGACGAAAAGTCATGGTGGTTGAGCCCCGCAGAATCGTAAGTTCTATGGAGGAGGGCCATCTTGCACGATGGAGGATGAGAAGGATTGATGCTTGGATTCAGAGACGTAGATTCCATTCCAAGCATTTTTAGTAGGAATTGTCTCTCCTGAAAACGAATGAAAGAAATAGTGTCAGCATTGAATCGAGTTTAGGTGAGATAGTGAAACAATGAAGGGTGTTACTTACACTTTCTGAAAATTTTGGGCTGGGAATAGCTGCTGCTAGTGATCTGAACATCGGGGTTACTTGAAGAGGGGAACAACATTCTTCATTTGAATACTCACATATGGTCTCATTAACGGGATTAACTTTGTCACAAGCTGGGAACATGTCGACGGGAAACAAACAAGTTTTATAAGCTGGAATTGGCTATTAGTTCGATTAAAAATACCTTGCATAAAGTAGAAGTCTTTCACACCTTGAGAAGTCGAGGCATTATTCCCAGAAATTCCTTTGGCAAATTCATCATCAATGTGGGTTGATTGTAATCCTGATTCAATATCCTGATGCAATGCACATAGCTCGGCTTCGCTCTTTTCTCTATTATCACCAACCCCGTGGGCTAGTAAAGTTGATCCCGTGCTATACTCCGAGCTGCCTGCAGACTCTTCTGATAAAGCAGGTTGCCTGCACAACAATATATTAGTGTGGACAAACATTCCCGAGTAACATATTTAGCTTGCACGTGACAATACCTCCAAGATGGTTGACTGCATTCATTAATGCTTTTTAATTCATTTGCAGATTGCTTAAAATTCTCGAGCTGAATCTCCATCTCAGAAATTTGGCATCTCCGTCTCCACTGATTGAGCCGTTATCATGTGAACAAACAACAACATATAGACAACATAATACAGAATATTGCAAAAGAGGGATCGATATTGGCTGAATTCCTCCATACAAGAATGCTCGTTTTTCGGAATTGACTTTGAGTGCCAGCGAGCTCAGTAGTTCCGCTTGTTGCATCAATGCGAGTATCTTCGGATCATCCTTCTTAAGAAATGTTACTTCGGTTTTATTGCTAGAGCCTGCTTGATCCAAAACCGGTGTTAATTATAAAAGATAAAGAACTTATAAAATATTTCATGGTCTAAAACTCTAAATGACTTTTCTGACTTATATATAACCTAATGGTGTGTTAAGAGCCAAACATTGCATCAGATTATTTACCATTGGCGTGCGAATCTTTGGCGTCCTCTTCATTTTGATGACTCGATACATTGCTCCTTGGACTGTAGAGATTTTGACCTATTACTGCAAATGGAGACCTTAGCATCTGATTCGTTGCATCGCAACTCACGAGTGATTTTTCCCTGTTGCTAAAACTTTTAGGGGGGTCTGGAATGTGACTCCTCCTAAACGCCAAAAACCAAACGTTATTTACGGAAGTGTGATCATATAGAGTTGAAGCACACTAAACGAATTTTACCTTTGCTTCTTAAGGGGCACTGCAGATTCTGAAATGCTGAGCCAACTTGGAAAGATAACCCTCCTATTATATTAATGAATGAATTACTGTTTTCTTATGCTAATGCCTCGTTCTTCGCTCTCTTTTTGCAGAGGGTCGTGAACTGATTCTTCACAGCATTATCAGTTCTGCAAATGTTAAGAATATGTAGTTAGTTGGTAACCAAGAATTTTTGTGATTCGATCAATTCTAGCTTGCATCCATACATTAGCTTGTCATCGTCATTCATCATCTGAAGGTATAGACTCTTCTATGTCTGTACATTGTGATTCATCATATTCAGGTCCCACGATTTTGATCTATATAAATGAAAAACAGGATGCAAATTAAGAATGAAGAAAGTGAAATGAGATATTAATAAAGCTAAGGATGACAAGGCTAAACTAGAAGATTATTCTAATAACCTAAAAATAGCTTCAATTCTAACCTCAAAAGTTGGGCCTTGTCTGTTAGTTTTACGTTGGAGATCCTCTGCAGAAGTGACAACGGAAGGACAACACTGCTGCAACTCAATTGACTCCAAGATCCGAATATGTTCCATAGTAAGAGGGATTTTTTTTAAACAATAACAAAATCTTAGGACTAAGCGCCCAAGCCAATTAAGCGAATTTTCATCAACTCTCCATTTCTTGAGCGTTTTATCTTCAAGAAGCAAGAATTTTAAATTACGAAATCGACTTTCTTCTACTTCCCATACTTTTCCATAAAAGACATTTTTCAACTTGAGAACTTCAAGCTCACGTATCTTGCCAATTACCGTTAAATCCCTCTCCGAAAGGTTAATACCATTCAAGCTCAACTTCCTTAGTTGTGAAGGAAACCAAAATCGTTTTGGAAGGGTTACAACATGGCCTAACAAAACTGAAATTGTTAGCATCTCAAGTTGTTCCAAACAATCAAGATTATCCAAAGTAATTGGATTGCCTCCAGAAACAAAGATTTTCAAATCTTCAATGTTTGGAAACCTGCAATATACTCCTGTTCTGCAATGAGTTGGACACACCCAAAATAATGTTTGCATATTATCTTTATCCATGTCTGGAGGATCAATTACATAAGATTTGTCAAGTTCAAGATGTCGTAACTGCGGTAACTCCCAAATTATTGAGGGCAAATGAATAGTAGGTGTTCCAAGTTGGGATTCTTTACTAGAAACAACAAGTGTCTGCAAGTTTCGATTGGTTAACACTACATACTCAAGACCCTCAAACCATTCAGATACAGATAGGTATCTCAAAAAAACTAAATCATGTAAGTGTGTTGGCACTCTTTGAAGAAACGAAGATGGAGCAAAAGCCAAAACTCTAAGCAACTTGAAAGATATAAATATATCAGCATCTTCTTGAAAGAAAAAAATGGAGCGAGGGTTGTTTGTTCTTAACAACACATAATAGTCAAATTTATGTGTGTATAAGCTTAACCAGCGACATGAATTTGCAAACATGCCAAATGACCCTCGTGGAAGTTGCAGAGTATTAAAAGCACAAAAAATGCCCTCTTTCTGAGCTTCTCTTACGCAAAAGCTATGTAAGGCACTATGCATCCTACATTTCTTATTTTTTCTACAAAAACTCCAATGGTCAATTAGAATAAGACTTCTATCAAGGAACTCTTGTAAATACTCATAGGCTTGACTTTCTAACTCCTTTCCCTCCAATGGATTAATAAATCCTTCAGCAATCCATAACCTAATAAGTCGTTTCACTTTGATTGCACTGCGTTTTGGGAAGACTGCAAAATATAGAAAACAAACTTTTAAACGTTGTGACAATTGATTGTAAGTGTGGGTCAGTACCCTCCTATCTAGAACTCCAAGCAACTCTATTTGCTTTTCAACCTTCTTCCATTCTTGTTTTATGTTGTCACACTCAGATAGACGTTTTGCAACTACAAGAATTGTGTGTGGCAATCCTTCGCATATCTCTACAACTTGGCTCCTAATTTCTTGAAATTTAGGTGGTGCCTTATGTTCCTCCAGTTTGAGAAAAGGGTTATTACAAAATAAAGTCCAACTTTCTTCTGGATTTAGCAAAGTCATATTATGAGTACTACAATCTGTGAAAACATAATGATCCCCCCTCCTTGAAATATGCCTAGTGGTTATCACTATGCGACTTCCATTTTTATCCTCAGGCAAACAACTTGTTATACCATGCCAACCTTGACTGTTCCATAAGTTATCCAAAACAATTAGATATCTCTTACCTTTCAAGCATTTGTATACCTGCTCAGCTGCTAGATCATCATCATCAGGAATGATTCCCTTTCTAATTTCATCATCTGGCTCTGGTAGTAGTGTCCAAAGAAGGGCGAGTAGCAGTTGGCTCACGTTATTGTATCCCCCCGGCATAGAAACCCAACTTCTTACATCGAAATGCGATGCAACTTCTGGATCTTGATAGACACTACTAATTAAAGTTGTTTTCCCAATGCCGGCCATTCCAACAATTGAGAGCACTTCTAGGTACCAAGTGCCCAAGAAGAGGTGGTCCTTTATCCGCTCACAATCACGGGCACGACCGACCATAACGACATTGCTGGGCTCCGAAGCCAAAGCATGTTTTAACCAATAAGGAATCATCAGTGGTCCTTCACTTTTGTTCACCACTTGTTTATCATCTGTTTCCTTGCTTTTTTCCAGCAACTCTGCTGCGTTTTCTGCTGCTTTTCGCAAGGTTTGATGGAGTTTATGTGCAGCTTTTTGTTGATCCTCTCCGTTCTTGGCCACAAGAAAGTTGCTTAGTTGTATTTCAATGCGGTCTTCGGCATCCAGTGCAAAATCTCTGATCTGTATCTCCACACCTCTGATTGCAGTGCCACCCCCTGCGCCTGATTTCTCCTGCAGAAAAGCTTGCAAAGATGAAAGCTTTTCATACAAAGTTTCCATTGATATAAACCCCGGCCCTTCATCATCAAGAGGAACCCTGCTTGGATTTGGTTGCAGAAACTCTAGCTTAATTGTTGCCATGAGGGAAGTCAACGCAACACAAGCCATCTCGATAGATCTCTCTTTCACTTCAAAGTATTCAGATAACAAGTTTTTTACTTTTTTTTCTCAATCAATGAGTGGATGTGCCAATAACCCATCAACCATTGCATAATTATACTGCAGGCTTGGTCCTGGACAAGGACAAGCCTTTTACATTAAGATTTTTCTCCTACATACTCTTTATTAGTATATGAATTTAGGGATTTTGTTATATAGTATTAAAATTGTAACTTATTTATATTTTTAATTTGTATTTTTTAATTTTAATATAATATCAATATAGATGATGTGTTATTTATTATGTATATTTTATTTGAATTATGTTATCTAACTAATTATATTTGTCAAGTGTATGTATAATTATTATTATTATGTATATATTAGAAAACATATGAGAACTAATAGGGAATATATCTCAGGCTACGAACCCTTTTACACTAAGGAGCTGGTTAGATACGAATCACAGAGAAGCGATTGGCAATCCCCGACCTGAATTTATCGCCTGAGCGACTCGATCGGGAGGCTAGGCGTCTTGTTGGCTTCATGGGCCTTTGACTTTATTCTTCGGAGCTCAGTCCCGACCTGAGTAATTGGGTCGAGATCCCGAGCACCACACATACTTAGCATTCAAACATATACCACTAAGCGATGGTCAATCAAACACGTCCTTATAGTTGGACGTTTTTCCTTAGCAACCAGATCACCGAGTATATGGAGGACACGTGGCGGACATGTCGACTACTCGACACGTGACCCCTTAAACTTCCTATAAGTAATTATTCAAGAGATGGAGTAGTCTGGTGAGTTGGAACACGCATACCAATTCAGCTTGAGGTTGCGTGTTTGATCTTCACAAGTTGCGAAATGGTTGTTTTTCTTTAGATTTCGGCAGAAGAATAAGGCAACCAAAGATTTTCTTTTAATTGTTTTGGCTGATTAAGGGACAGCCAAACAATTGTTTAATCCCCTAATCTTCCTAATCCTCTACTAATGGCAGCTTCCAAGGGGAAACCAACAAAAACGTCCTCACTAATTACATAAAATAAGGAATAAGTAGGGGAAACTAACAAAAACGACCTCACTAATTTCATAAAATAAGGAATAAGTGGGGGAGTAGTAGAACAAAAACTTCCTCACTAATTACATAAAATAAATAAGGAATAAGTTTGGGAGTAGTTGTTGACTTGTTGGATGGTTATGAAGACTTTTAAGTCTTCAAATGGAAGGAGGGGAAAGAAAAATTAGGAAGAGGGGAAAGGAAAGAAAATGGGAGATGGAGCGGTTGTTATACCGTGAACCATGGTCCGAAAAAGACATTTTTAAGTAAAGAAATGAATGCATTTATATATAAGATCAATTATTGTTTTGCTCAGTGTTCATTTAGTTCAACCATTATTGTTTAAAAATTTTAATTATAATGTAACCCAAAGATATTGGACGATTGGTAAATATGATGTAACCCAAAGATCAAAATTCTAAAGAAAGTGTTTGGTTATTCAATAGTTTGAAGCAACAATTTGTTCCAAACCACTGAAAATACAAACACTGTAATTTACAAAAAATCTCTATATTTAAAAAAAAAAAAAAGTTTATTGTAGAGTCATTTTGACTCCTTGAATAACAAGACTCAGTTTTGTTGGCTCAGTGCTTGCCTATCAACATATGGGCAAGCTTAATTTTTAAATTGGAGTCTTAAGGCTCCTTTTATAGGAGCCTCAAGGCTCCCATGCTACTTTTCCCACCGATGTGGGATAAGTGGCAAAACTAAGGGGAGCCGAACGTTCGACTCACCATATGTTTTTTTTTTAATTTTATTTCTTTTATTAAATTATTATTATTATTTTTAAACTATTATTATTGTTATTATTATTATTATTATTATTATTATTATTATTATTATTATTATTATTATTATTATTATTATTATTATTATTATTATTATTATTATTATGTATACCCTTAGGTCATTTTACATGTTAATCTAAATAGTTAATGTTTTTAAATATCTTTTTACCAACCGTTGATATAATTCGCTGGTCAAATCTCCTAATATAATCCGCTAACGTTAACCGCTAACTGCTGATTGTCAAACAAGGACATTGCGAGGTAGTTTTCCACTTCAATTTGTTGTGTGATTTGAATACTCTCTTTGTCCACAAATCCCTCAAGTAGTTAATATGATTGGCTTAATTATATATTTTTTAATTTTTTCATGGTATTAATAAAATACTTGGTAATTAAATAAATATATAGTATTATTTTGTATTATAACTTTTGTTGGTCCCAATAGGGTGGTAGAAAGTCTAAGGGCGGGGGGGTAAATAGACTTTCTAAACTGTTTCACAATTAATAACACTTTGGTAATTTCAACTCCATGTAATAAATAGATAACCAAGTATTCAATTTGGATTGCACAACGGAATTATTGTACGCAAGTGTTGTGCTCAAAATGAGGTGATGTGAGAGGTATTTAGCACATGCTACACATTAGATATGCTTGAAATAATTAAGCAATGATACGGAAAGCGTGAGTTACATGCATACGTGAAAATCAACAAATCCAATCATATAAAGTTAAGCAATGAATAGTAACTAGGTTAGTTATAGGGTGTTAGCGAACAGAGCTTTCGGCAAACTACTCGTGTTCGTGTTCGATAAGCGTTCGTTTATGTTCGTTTGTTAAGGTAAACGAACATTAACAAACAAAATTTAGAGCTCGGTTAATAAACGAACAGAGCTTGAACAATTGTAAGCTCGTTTACTAAGAGATCGTGAACAAGCTCGTTTGTGTTCGTTAAATAATGTTCGTGAACAAGCTCGTTTATGTTCATTTAATATTGTTCGCGAACAAGCTCGTTTAGTGTTCGTTTAATAATGTTCGCGAACATGTTAATAAGGTAATTTTATTGTCTTAGGGTTTTTAACTCATTTAGTCCTCGCAGCCATCCTCATTCCTCCATTCTGCCAATTCCTCCCTACTCTTCTGGTAGGGAACTAGAGAAGTCCGCAGCAGGCAGCGAAGCCACCAACCCACCACCGCCGGCGACGTCCGCCGTAGCCACCATCACCAAAACCACCGCCATAGCCACCAACCCATCATCACCGCCGCCGCATCCTCCATCACCGCCGGTGGCGTCCATGTACCCGGTACCGTGAAGCAGACCGCCGCACCAGACCGAAGCCACGTCCACTACCGCTGAACCCACCACGTACCTGGTATTCTCCACGAGGATCTGAGCTCTTTTACTTTTATTTATTTTTATGTAATTTTGTTTTTCTATTATGCCCTTTCTTCTTTGTTAGTGTTTCATCTCAATTTCTAGTTCCTATGTACACAATTTCTAGTTTACTTGATTCTCTCATTCACGTAATCATATTCCTTTTTCCTTCCTGTAATTTGAAGGGTTAGGGTTCATTTGAAGGGAATCATGAATCAGTAGTGGAGGAAACAGAGGGATCGACAACATTAAATGGGTATGAGTTTGTGTAAAATACGTATGTGAAGTATTGTTGTTTGTTTTCTGGATCTGAAGCTAAAAAGGAGTAATATCTTTGTTTGTGTCTCTGTATGTATTATTTTTTATATATAATATCAAGTAGCATACATATATATTTGTGATTATGGGTATATGTGTGTGATTATATAATTGAGTTTGGGATTTCTGAGTTTTCTACAAATGTATATGAAGCAGCACAATGAGGTGGAGCTATCTGGTCTTGGAATGGGTAAAATGATTGAATTGATTGCGAGAAGCTAAAGTACAAGCAGCACGAACCCGGAGATAGAATTGGGAACCAAGAACCAGACCATAGAATTGGGAAGTATGTAGCAAAGTTCTTGTTATCCAAAGTAGGCTTTAGAAGCCTTTGTCATTGCAAATGCTAAAAGGTTTACTTTCTTTTTTGCTAAGGTCTTTAATTATTTTTCACCCTTAACTAGCTATGAGCTTCTATTTTGATTATGGTTTGTGTTCAGATTCTCCAGTGTTTGGCTGATAAATCGTTGTGGGAATTGGAGATGAGATCTATTGTTGGTTTCTAGTTCAGAAGAAAATGAATCATAATTAAACGCCTTAACCGAATCAGGGTATTCACAGTGATAAGTTCATCTATTCTTGATAAATGACAGTTGCTATTGAAATCTAGTAAATATCTACAATGATGACAATAGTTTCTATTTGGCAAACAATTTTTTGGTGAGTTCATATGCTGCATCCCAGAGCTGCTTTACCCATTTTTGAGATAGATAGAAAATGCAAGATGCGGAATCTACATCTTAACTTGAATTTACTTTTGATGATTTTGGCTTGTAAGATTAACAAACAGTTTGTGTATTCTTTTAATCTTGTTTTTATTATTTTTATATATAGTTATGTTGTTTATTTCAATTATTTGGTTGTTGTTTGTGAACATGTTTGTTAACATTAATGAATATGTTCGTGAACGTGTCATGTTCATGAACGTGTTCATTAACGTTATTGAACATGTTCGTGAACGTGATTGTTAACGAACATGTTCGTGAACGTGTTTGTTAATGTTAACGAACACGTTCACGAACATGTTCGCGAACGTTAACGAACACTAATAAACGATTAACAAACGAACACGAACATGATTTTCAAAAAGCTTAACAAACGAACACGAACACGAACATCCTAAAAAGCTTAACAAACAAACACGAATAGCCTCTGTTCGTTTATGTTCGGTTCGTTAACAGCCCTAGTTAGTTAAATAATATGCAAAGCATATTAAGTAAGTGCAGTAAGTAAATGAGAGAGAGAATTTACAGTGGTTCGGAAGTGGCGTAATCTAACTAGTCCACTTTACTCCTTTCACGTCTAAGAGTAATTCACTATTTTCTCACACAGTTACAATAGTGAATAAGTGCTACACAAGCACTTCTTCGAGTGTTTTGCACACAGCTACACCCAACTCCGAGTGTTTCGCACACAGCTACACTCTTCTACGAGTACGTACTTCGCACATAGCTATACTCTTATGCCAACTAAGTGTCTTGCACACAGCTACACTTAGCAACCATGAGTATTTTGCACACAGCTATATTCTTTACAGTTACAAGTGACGGTAATTATTTTTCTCTCCAACTACTTTTGAGACTATTCAGACTAAGTCTCTTTTCTAAATATTTCAATGAATATTTTGACTCTAAGATATTTTTGCACTTGTATATTTCTCTTTGCAAGTTGTTCATTCATGTTGATCTTCATGTCTTCATGGCTTTTTATAGATGATCAAATGTATCCGTTGCAGCAGGATAATTTGGTATTTGAATTTTGAATCTCGTAGCCTAATATTGTTGACAATATGATATCATCATTTTGATTGATTGCCAACTTGTGTCTGACAAGATAATATTTTTTATCAAACTTGATTTCAAGTTGTTTCTAAAAAATAATGTCTTCTTCTTTTTTGATCACCAACGTCTCTCTTACAAGAATTAAATCTTCTGACTTGATTTTCAAGTTGTTTCTAAAGAATTATACAATATAATGTATACTCAGTAAAAAAAATTATTTACATCCCCTAAATACAATGTACATTATATTTGTACTAAATGTACATTATTTGTGTACTGAAGGTACATTATTTTACAGTATACAAAATATGGCCCACACAACTTGTGTGGACCATGGTCCACACAATAATGATTGCACATATAGTCTCATTAACGGAATTAAGGATGTGTTTGGGAAATATGCTTGTTTTGGAGGAAAATGACTTCCTTTTATTTGGGAAGACATTTTCCAACTTCTACTACACCAACACCATATCACCACCGCTACCACCACCAACACCAACACCATCACCACCACCACTACAAGACCACACTACCACCACCACTGCACGCCTATTATTATTATTATTATTATTATTATTATTATTATTATTATTATTATTATTATTATTATTATTATTATTATTATTATACAAAATAACACCACTACCACTACCACTACACCACCACCACCACTACTATATTATACCACTTTTATTTTTATTATTATGATGATTATTATTATTATTATTATTGTTGTTGTTGTTGTTGTTGTTGTTGTTTTGAATTACAAGACTTTGGCAAGTTATTTTGATATCTTATTAGTTATCTTTTATTAAAATTAAAATTGTTATTTATATTATTATATCTAATAATCTAAATAAAAACATAATAAGTCTCAATCAAAGTTATATCCATCATTTATGTCCATGTTTTTAATGCTAACCATTTTGTACATTGTGCTTTTAGAGTTGTACTATATAATTTTTTGGACAAAAATATCCTTACCGTTATAACTTCTGTTATCTTTTCCATTACGTTTACCATGCACATGCATCTACCATATCTTTTCTTATATTCTTTAATTATAACAATATTTGTAAAATATTATATATTCATTATATATTGGATTAATATAATAAATAACTTTTATTTCACTTAGATTTTAATTAGTAAAAATTTGTTAGTTATTATTTTTTTAAATATAAATATAGGGTGCATATGTTTTTGCACATTGCGCATAGAAAAGACTAGTATTATTATACATGTTGCTATATTCTAAATAAAATAATTAAAATGTGTAATTATACAATTCTACTCATTTTCTAAAAAATGAACCAAACACACAGAGACAGTTTTCCAAAATGCATCCAAACACCGAAAAGAAAAATGTTTTTTGAAAAATGACTTATTTTCCAGAAGTCATTTTCCTGTTTTCCAAACGAACCCTAACTTTGTCACAAGCTGGAAACATATCGACCGGAAACAATCAAGTTTTATAAGTTGGAAGTGGCTATTAATCCGATTAAAAATGCCTTGCATAAAGTAGAAGCCTTTCACACCTTGAGAAGTCAAGGCATTATTGCCAGAAATTCCTTTTGCAAATTCATCATCAATGTGGATTGATTTTAATCCCGATTCAATATCCTGATGCAATTCACATAGCTCGGCTTCGCTCTTTTCTCTATTATCACGCACCAACCCCATGGGCTAGTAAAGTTGATCCAGTGCTATACTCCGAGCTGCCTGCAGAGTCTTTCGATAAAGCAGGTTGCCTGCACAAACCATATATTAGGCACATTCACCGTTGTAGAATGTATTTTATTTAATTTGTTATAGAATGTGTTTAAGGTTTTAAGGGTGAACCGTGAGAAAAGGAGAAAGGTGGGATGGTGAGTTGATGACGTATAAATATTATATTTTCATGTAAGATTTGAAGGATTGACCATGACAAATATGTTATAGTATTACACTTTTCAATATAAGTATTACATTTTAAAATTTTGGAGTATTAACTCTTTGTTACGAATAATATTGATTAGATTTTGATAATGTTAATTCTTGTAAAGTTAAAAAGTTTAGAATCCCCAAATCTTTCATGTATATTTTGTTTTTCATAGAACTCATGTAAAGTCAAAGTAAGATTAAGCTTAGTTGCACCATATTATTTCATCAGATCTAGATCAGACCGAAATTGACGATCTCATGTTCAGTGAATCATTGAGAACAAAGTTGATGCTTGGTAAAAGGCATCCCGCAGATGTTATCATAATTGTTTCAAAAAAAAAAAATTAAATACCTAAAGATGAAGGTGCATGTGCAGTAAGAGATGGTCCGATCTGCTTACTTAATTTTAAAAAATCATAATTTCTCCCTCATCTCATCTATAATACCAAGCTGGATGCATGGTGCACATGGAAGTATATATATTATTAATTTCTCCCAAATAACGCCAACCACTTTTTTATATTTAATTTATTATTAATTTGATTTCTTGAACAGGTCCAAATCATTTCTGTCTCCACTGATGCTGCACATGAAAGCATTAAAAAATAGCTAAGAAACATTATATCCTCAAGTAGATAATATTTGGTCCAAATCATTTCTGTCTCCACTGATCAGTGGAGATAGCTAATAAAAGACATAAAGATAGCTAAGAAACATTATAATTTAACTCCCGTTAAGACATAAAGATAGCTAAGAAACAAGCAACTCACGCCCTAAATTACTAGCAACAACAATATAAAACACAATTGCAACACAAGTATAAAATCCAAATATCAATATATTAAACAATCTGAGAAATAGGCACATAGATTCATAAATACATTTTACACAAAAATCTCTAAGAAAACTTAGCCAAACATGGCTAAATAAACTAGAATTCATTGCAATAAAATAAAGACTTTACAAGCAATCAAAGAGAGTAAAAGATTAGACCAAGTGATTCTCCCAAATCTCCCAAGCTTTCTTTCTTTCTTCTCAATGTTAAATAATCCTTTATACGCTATAACCTGAAGGCGGAAGCACAATTAACAATGATCGCATGTAAATCAAATCAATCAACTAAACTATAGGAACCGTTGGTAGAAAACAAATAATAATCAAATAAAAATGACTATTATTTTCTGAAAGAAGGGAAGAAAAGATGAAGAAATTTGGCTAGTGTTTGGTGTTGGGTTTTTGCAAGAGTCAAGTGAGCATTCTTTCCTTAAAACCTTATTTGCCACCTCCCAAAGATGCTAGGAGCGTTGTGGCCTAGGTTTTCCAGGATAAAACTTGCTAGTGATTCAATGTTTGAGCACTCAAACAAGGAATCCGGCGAGCAAGACAGGCTATGAACACAGTATGGCTAAGAAGGAGTAGAAGCAGAGATTTTTGAAGCTGGAAAAATATACTTTCGTGTTGTGTAATTCTGTGTGTAAAACTCTACTGCCCAACTCCTCTTTATATAGGGGTGAAGGATTTAATAGCTTTTAATTAGGCACTTAAGGGCACCCCTTCCACCTTCCTGTAACAGCACCATTAACATGGCCTTCAATTCAAAATTAAAAATTGGAATTAACTCAAAGAATTAATTCCGTAATAGTAGAATTGAACAACCAACGGTCACAAAACTGCACAGGTTCAGCGTAGGCCGAAACTGGAAGTTTCGGCGCCCAAGTGGCCGAAACTTTGGTAGTTAGGCCGAAACCTCCCAGGTTTCGGCCACACCCAGTGGCTTGTGTTGGAAAATTTATTCCGAAGTTTGGCATAACTTAGCCCGAAAGGCCAGCCAATTTCCGGACAACATTCGTGCCCGCAGGTGCCGGCGCACACGAGCTCGAGCTTGAATAAAGCTTGAATAAGTCCTGCAAAATTCACACAAATCCATCACAGAAACAACAAGCCAGAGCTTCAACAAAAAAGCCCCAAATGCATAACCCAATCCAGACCTGACCTTGCCGACATAAATTATCTTCAACCACAAATCCTTCCACACCTCACTCTCTCAAGAGCCCTTCTCGAATCTGGAAAAGTGAACAAAAAAAGAAAAAATCAGATACTCTGATTTATAGACACAAAAACAATCTATCGGAATGGGCAAATTTGGTGGAGACAGAGGAGATGTTGACTCTGTTGGAAGATTCGCGAGGGAGATACCGTCGGTGGAGGGTTATAAGCTCTGGCTCGATAACTGAAAGCTTACCAGTTGGGGTGCTCTGGCTCTTGACAGTAACTGATCTTTTGGTGGCGGCGGAGGTGGTGAGACCGAGACTTTTTGAGATCAGAGACTTCAACACGGCGGTGGCAGTCGATGGCAGCTATGACGGTTGCAGCTGTGAACAAACATGTTTTCCGACAGTAGCTTCCAATACGATGCCTTCATCTTCCGGCGCATCCCCTTAGTCTGCACCAATGACTGGAACGCCTTCATCCGCGGCCTCACCCAGAGCGACCAGCCAATTGAAGTCGTCGCGTGATACGTCTGAATGTTACTGACGTCTTCACGCTCGCAAGGTGTTTGTAGAAATGGAGATGAGAGATGTAGCTAGCTGACTCTCCTCGGTCAACAGATAAAGACAGTTGACTATCAGAAGAAGAAGACATAAAAAGACAGAAATGCCCTTCATTTTCACGGTCAACAAACGACACAAGTGACGGAGGACCAAAAGTGTCCATCGACCAATAAACGTGGCCACAAATTGACAAATTTTATTATGGAGGATGAAAACTGTCCACACCCCAATAAGTCTAGGACCAAAAATGGAATTAACTCTTATAAAAAATATAAGGTGTTTTGTCCCTTAATTCAGTATTTCACTCTACACATAATATAATACTGGAAACAAACAATTAATTCACCTTAAAGCCAACTACATACATTCAAACCTAAAGTTAAAAGTTGTGATAGTACATTCAAGCCTAATAAGCAATCTCACAAACCATTACACAATATAGAACTTACGTACTAAGGAAACGGAATAAAATTAAGATTACTTTATGTAAAAAAATTCTGCTTTTGAGGCACGAGGGAAACGTAAAAGTTCCTGCATAATTTTAAATTCTTCATCAGAGCGAATCCAACCTCGAACAATGACAACCTTCTTAATTCCTAGAAAGCAAGCAAGTAACACTTTAATAGACTGCATTTCAGGCCTCCACCCATTAAAATGGCTAGACTTCAAAGTGCGAAGCATTTTCAATGTTCGAGCCACACTGCTGAGTTCCTCCATAAGCACAAAATCCTCTGGATTTATCTTCAAATACTAATAACAGAACATAAACATAAATAAGCAATTAGTTCATAATACATAACAATTTTGCATTAAGAAATGCAACAATAATGGAATCACCAGAATTTTATGGAACATATCCATACATATAAAAATGAAGATTACCTGTAGACCCCACATATCAAGTTCGCATAATTTTGGGCATGCTTGCAGCAGATGTATGAATGCAGAATTATTTATATTTTTTGGCGGAAAGCTATAACTTGATATATGTAGCTTGAGGAGTTCAATGTTTAGTGCAGGTGCATTTCCCACTCTAGTAAGTTTTTCAATAAACATCTTGGAAATCAAGAGAAAGACAATTAGATCAGTTCCTAAAAAACATTTTATAAAAACAGAATTAAACAAAAAAATAGTTAGGCCAATTTACCTCAAAGCAACAAGTGGAACAATCCAAATTAAGACCTGATATAGATCTCAAGTCCAAGTTAGGTTGCAGAACACCAAATCCTTTGTAACAATAACATAAAAACTTGCGCGGGATGATATTCAAACTACCAAGTTTTGGTGCAACAATGTTAAAATCAAATATGTTATTGCATTCGACAAATGAGAGATCCTCAAGCATAGGAAAATAAACAACATAATCCAAAAAATTTCTAGGCTTAAAGTTAACATGGTCAAGACAAAGTGATGTAACACTCAGAAGTACAAAAGACGCATTCATTAGTTCAACAGAGACATTAAAAAGTTTCAATCTCTTCAGCGTTGGGCAAGAAAATATGCAATTCGGCACCCTCCATCTTGTTTCTATATCTATACTACAAGAAATGTCAATTTCTTCAACACCATTCTGGGTGAGAAGAAGAAACCACTAATTCAAGTTGTCCGACATCAAATTAGCTATATACTCATAATCAAAGTCTTCAAGGAAATGGGATACAGATACATCTCCGCAAAAGCAGAAGATAATTTTCTGAATAGGTCTATTGTGCTGAATGAGAATTTTGTTGATTACTTCAAAAATAGGAGATTCCGACTTCCCAGCTTCATCATCATCGGAATATTTAAGACATATGTAATCAAAGAAATGAGGGTCAAAGTTAAGCTTTGTCAGACTAAATCAGATATCTTTCCAAAAGGAAGATAAAATTGATGTTCTAGCAGCTTCTTGAATCGGCAAAAATCCCAAAATATTGGCAAGTATATCAGCCGGGAGTTCACTAATTCTGTCTTTTTCTGCCATAATTCATATAACTGTGACAAACAAATATTGGAAAACGAAGAAATTAGAACATAGTTCTATAATATGAATTCAAAACAAACCTATTTTTGGCATTCAAATTTTGTAGACCTATAACCACTAATTTAATCTGCAAAATATAATTTATAAAGCAGAGAACACTTAGATCCAACTACTAGCTAATACAGTCTGTCATTGCACCCAAACTCAAATTATTGAAAGATGCAACTTCAACATTCCTACACTACGCCACATCACTTAGCAGTAAATTAAAAGATAAATTTAAAAAAGGAAACTTAAGGACTGGGAAAAAACGGAGAAAGAAAATGGCTACTCTTCTGCAGTTCTGCGTACGCCGTACAGAGAAAGAAAATCGACGATGGAATGAGGGAGGGAGGGAGCGTTCCATAGATTTCAACGAAGAAGAAGACTTACCCAAATTCGCAGATTCGCAGGGGAGGGAGGGAGTGTTCTGCTGGATTCTGGAATCTGGAATGCTGGTCGCTACATTTAGGAATTAGGAATTAGGAATAGGGATTTAGGGTTTTATTGTCTGTTTTAGTTGAATTTTGCATTTTTGCATTCGCCCATAAAATTTGTACATGACTTGTCAAGATAAATATATTATTGTGGGATCTTGGTATATATTGCTTCCATTTTAATGAAATTGTAACTTTTTAAAAGATCCAATAAATTAATTCATTTATATATAAACTCCACAACCTCCTACTTAAGGGAATAAACTTGGTGTCATTGAACCACAAGGTCTTGGCGAGTTGAATTATTTAAAATATTTCAATTAGAGTTTAATGATATATATATATATATATATATATATATATATATATATATATATATATATATATATATATATATATATATATATATAATTAATTAATTAAGTTCCCGTGCGGTTGTGCGGTGAGTAGTGTGTGTGAGTTTTGTATAGGGGTGGACACTTCAGTTCGGTTTATCCGAGCCGAACCGAATTGAACTAGTAATAGAAACTCGAACGGTTCGGGATTTTGTAATCCAAACGGTTTAGTACCAAACTGAACCGAAACCAAACGGTTTGGCAAAAACCGAACAGAATCGAATGCTATATAATTTTTTAATAAATAATAATAATAATAATAATAATAATAATAATAATAATAATAATAATAATAATGAAAGAAGTAAATCCAAGTTCCTTGATGCTTGCTCCGCCGTTCAGCAATCGTTATGCCATGGAACCGTGTTCACCATCCATGGTGAACACGGTCCCAAAGGTAACAGTGCACCGTTTTTTTTTTTTTTCCTTAATTAATCGCGCGACTTTTCTTCTTCATTTTCACATTTTGTGGTTTCACTTCCTCTTCGTGCAAGCTTCTTCAACATAACCTCATAAAAATAAAATTCATAATTTCATAACTGCACATTCATAAATCCATGCCTGCACATTCATAATTGCATGGATTTATGAATGTGCAGTTATGAGATTATGAATTTTCTGTTATGAGATTATGAATTTACAATACATTCATAATCTCATAACATAAAATTCATAATCTAACCAAACGCGCGCCGTTAACACCACATTAGCTAATTTTTTTCCGTAAAAACAGCGCCGTTTGGACCCGTGTTCACCATTCATGGTGAATACGTTTCCAGGGCATAATTTGCGGCCGTTCAGTTCTCATTCTTACTGGTACCGAACCTTAAATTTTTTTATTTGATTTATTTATAGCTTGTTTTCTACATTGCACTTTTATTGTTTATCGCAATTGTTCTTTACCTCACAATTATATCTAACTTGAGTTATATTTACAATATTCAGTATTTTCCTTACTTTCATGTTTTTCTATAAATTTAATGTGCTTTACAGTCATTCTAATTTTGATTTTCAGTGCACTATAATTATTTTCTAGTACTGGAATATATTTCGAGTGCACTAGCAATGACTCATTGTGTCCAAAAATTAACAATATAGTAATTGACACTTGTTCTTTTAATATCAACTATACAGATAGATGATTATTCATCTTATCAATAAAAATATTCCAACTGAACCAACTGAAGAGTCGGTTTTGCAAAAACGTTAACTGATGTTTGGTAATTAGTACTTAGTATTGTGTTTGAACTTTGGATTGTTATTTTGTTATATAATATTTAGAGTTTGAATTTGGATTACGTGAATATGTATTGTTTGGTAGTATGTTCGAAAAATTAGGAAATGTTGAAATTTGGGGATCTTAAATCGAACCGAACACCGAACCGAGCGAATCGTTTCAAACCGAACCGAACTGTTTCAAATCGAACCGAAACCAAACCGAACCCTAATGTTAAACCGAATGGTTTAACTTTTTTAAAATAAAAAACCGAAACCGAAACCCGAAATGCCCACCCCTAGTTTTGTACTTAAGATGCGTGAAACATGTGTTTAAGGTGCGTGAGTTTTGTACTTAAGGTGCGTGGGTGTATACTCAATGTGAGTAGTTGTGTGAAACTTAAGTTGCATGAGTTGTCTTTTAGATGATAACAAAGACATGGCCCAATTGCTAAGAAATGGAGTCAGAATCAACATCCTGAAGCTCTATTATTGGGAACTACGGGCTCAAATGCAATTATCCCAATCGTGCCTAATCTTTGAAGGCTTAGTTCCATCAGAAGTGGAAGCTTTGTTAGCAACTATTTAAGTGATGGTGTGGAAGATCTGGAGATGTTGCTGGAGGTTTACTTCATGCAGTTGGAAGTAGGTATGATCACGGTTCCGGTTTCAGTTCAAAATCGTCGATTCCGGTTCTAAAAATGATCGAATCAAAATCGGAACCTTAATATAAGGTTCCGATTCTGGTTCTTTGTTGGTCCCGATAGGGTGATGAAAGTCTAGAGGGGGGGGGGGGTGAATAGACTTTCAAGCTTTTTCGAAATAAATAACTCTTTGGTAACTTCAACTCTAAGTAACAAGTAAATAGAGTAAGTTTAAACTGCACAACGGAATAGGTAGTATGTAAAGAGTTATGCCCAATCAATGAATTAAATACGCATGTAAGATAAATAAAGTGACAGAGGTATCTTGAATATATAAAGGAGATGGTTCACTCAATATATAATAACAATATTCAAGATTGTAAATAAATATCGTATCACGTCGACCGTGTAACGAATGATACATGCAACACGTCAAACTTGCTTAGAATAAATCACTATTTAAGCTCGAGAAGTTTGAGTCACATGCATACGTGAAAGCACATTAAATCCGAACGATTAAGATTGATTGTGAATAGTAAACGGGTTAGTCGGATAAGATAGATAGATAGAGCAAATTATGTAAGTGCGGTATGTAAATGAGAGAGGCAATTTATAGTGGTTCGGAAGTGGCGTAATCTTCCTAGTCCACTTTTCTCCTTTCGCGTCTAGGAGAAATTCACTATTTTTCCACACACAGTTACAATAGTGAATAAGCGCTACACAAGCACTTCTTCCGGATGTTTTGCACACAGCTACACCCAACTCCGAGTGTCTCGCACACAGCTACACTCAACTCCGAGTATTTCGCACACAGCTATACTCAACTCCGAGTATTTCGCACACAGCTATACTCAACGCCAACTAAGTGTCTTGCACACAGCTACACTTAGCAACTACGAGTGTTTTGCACACAGCTACACTCACTAGAGTATTTTGCACACAGCTATACTCCTTTTACAATTACAAATACAAAGGTAATTGTATCTCTCTCTCCAACTAGATTTGAGACTATTCAGACTAAGTCTCTAAGAATATTTGAGCACTTGCACTTTTTGAATTTTCGTGTGTATTGCACTTCTATCTTGTGTCTATCTTGTTCACCTCTGCTCCGCACGCTACTTGTCTTCAAGTCTTCATGGCTTTTTATAAGCAATCAAATATATCCGTTGGAGTGGGACAATTTGATATTTGAATTTTGAATCTTCATAGCCTGATATTGTTGACAATAGTAGGTCTTCAATTTGATTTGATTGTCAACTTGCCTGACAAATAATATTTTATCACAACTTGATTTTCTAGTTGTTTCTTAAAATATTATTTTTCTTGTCATATTGAATATCCAACGTATCTTTGAAATAAATTCATCCATAGAATTTATTTCTAGGATAAGTTTTTATATTCATGTCTTCATAAATATTTTACCGTTCTGATCAAATGTCTTTCAGGCAATTTTGGATTCTTGTGGCATGTGGGTAGACTTGGAATAAATTCCTTCGAATTAATCCAATTTCTGATCATCTTGCTTCTTTGCCACATTGTGCTCCTTTGACTTGAACATCGTGCTTCTTGACTTTGAACATTGTGCTTTTCTGATTTGGTCACATTGTGCTTCTTTGGACACATCGTGCTCCTTTTGATACATTGTGCTTCTTTTGAGCATTGTGCTCCTTAGCACACATTATGCTCGTCCGCATCGTGCTCTTTTGGTAGCATTGTGCTCTTTTTAATACATTGTGCTCTTTTGGTAGCATTGTGCTCCTTCGGTAACATTGTGCTCCTTGGCACATTGTGCTTGTCCGAAAGTTTGACTTGTAAAAAATAAGTCCTTGGGAGGAATCAATCTCGAGTGTGATCGTTTTGAATAAGGACTTCTACCATTTCGCCGTTAGGCTCATCCGGTCATTCTTTGCAACGCCATTCCTTTATGCTTCTTTCTCGGATGAATACTCGTAGGACCAAAATTAATTTCTCAAATTAATTTTGTTCTTCCTATGGTAGATTCCTTTTGACTCGATATTCTGATTTATGATGCTTGTACTAAAAGACCTAAAAACACAGGGGATCTAAAGTACATTTGGCTCATCAAAACTTACAAAAATATTCCTATCATTCTTGAACTGGTGATTCCGGTTAGAACCGTCAGTTCTAACCGTGATTTCTTTTTTATTTTTTTTAATAAAATTAATGTATGGTGGTGTTACACGCCAGCAAAGCCTGACCCAAAGGCCAAGGCTTGGCCTTTGCGCCAGGCCAACTGGCGAAAGTGGCCAGTAGGCCACTGGACTAGTGGCCTAATGGCCTTTTTAAAAAAAAAAAAATAGCCAAACTTTGGCAGTTTGGCAAGTTTTTGATTTTTTTTTTTTTTTAGAATTTCACGGTTTCAAATCGAAACTGGCGGTTCCGGTTTCTTAATTACCAAAACCTTAACCGAAATCAGAACCCTACGGACGGTTCAGTTTCAATTTCGGTTGTACAGTGCACGGTTACGATTCGAACCGAACCGTGGTCACCCCTAGTTGGAAGGCACCCGTAATAAGATATTATCTAGCAGCAATAGATATGTAGTTCTCTGTAATTATTATCTCAGGTGCGTGAGTTTTGTACTTAAGATGCGTGAGTCTTGTGTTTAAGATGCGTGAGTCTTGTGCTTAAGGTGCGTGAGTTTGTGTTTAATGTGAGTAGTTGTTGAAACTTAAGGTGCATGTGTTTTGTGCTTTAAGGTGCGTGAGTTTTGTGCTTAAGGTGCATGAGGGTTGTGCTTAAGATGCGTGAGTTTTGTGCTTAAGGTGCGTGTGTTTATGTTCTGAAGGTGTTTTGTTTGTGTGCTTAATGTGCGAGTGTTGTGTACTTAAAGTGCATCAGTTTCATGCTTAATGTGCTTCCAACCACACGGGAAGCCCTCACCGGCACCTGATTCCTTATATATATATATATATATATATATATATATATATATATATATATATATATATATATATATATATATATATATATATATATATATATATATATATTAATTATTTGTATAAAATGAAAATGAAAAAAATTAAGGATTTAAAATTTTAAATTAGGTCTACATGAAAAGGTGGACTTGGTCAATGGTATAACTATTGTATAAAAATAATCATTATTGTGTGGATCATGCTCCACATAAGTTGTGTGGATCATATTTTGTGTACTATAAAATAATGTACATTTAGTACAAAAATAATATACTTTTAGTATATATTAAAAATGTACATTGTGTTCAGAGAAAGTACATTATTTGAATATTAAAATATATTATTTTTTTCCAAAAAAATACATTATTTTATATAATGTATATTAAAAATGTACTTTCTTTTATAGTTTATACATCATTGGCCTTGTTTGGCAATCAGCGATTAGCGGTTAGCGTTTGCGGATTGTATTAGCGGTTAGCAAATAGCAGATTATATTAACGGGTTTGACCAGCAGATTGTATCAGCGGTTTGTAAAAAGATGTTTGGTAAAATTAGTTGTGTAGATTAGCGGTTAACATGTAATAATAATAATAATAATAATAATAACAATAATAATAATAACAATAATAACAATAATAACAATAATAACAATAATAATAATAATAATAATAATAATAATAATAATAATAATAATAATAATAATAATAATAATAATAATAATAATAATAATAATAATAATAATAATAATAATAATAATAATAATAATAATAATAATAATAATAATAATAATAATAATAATAATAATAACAAAAATAATGTGGGATAAGAATCCAACATCGATCGTTTAGAAAATAAATGGCGTTGAGCTCCCTTATAAAAGGGAGCTCAACGCCATTAAGTTTCTCTTGCCCATCCCACATCGGATGGGCAAGAGAACAGAAGCCTGAGGCTTCTTTATTTAAAGAAGCCTCAAGCTTCTTACAAGTTAGTTTAATTTTTTAATTTTTTTAAATATAAAATGGAGGGTGTTTTAGGGAAGGATTTTCATTTCCCAAAATGCTAACCCCAAACGTTGCTCCTAACAGCGTTTGGGATTGCATCCAAACTGTTGAGTAACCAAACATGGTTCGTCAAAACGCTAAAATGGTGGATTCGTCAAAAATTTGGCAGATTCGCCATTAACCAAACAAGGCCATATGTGGACCATAGTTCACACAATAATTTGTCGTATAAAGGAGCCTTGTATAATAATTTAATTAGGTCCTCTTTAGAATATTTATTATCTTAGCATTGGCTCCTAATACTAATTGTACTATTAATTTATTTTATGCATAAATAGGAATACTCCATATAAAATGAGACTCCACAAATTATTATTTGTGCATAGACAGGGCCAAATGCCGGCGCGCACAAGGAACCTGCCCACTTTAGACATAATTCTCACACTGTCGCCGCCGAAGTTCGAACCTTGGTCTCTTATCCCAAATGCTACCCAGTAAACCATTGAGCTAAGCCCGTGCGGGACACATACTCAATTCTTAAAACTGTAGGTGGCATGCCAAGTCGCCAAGTTATGGCAAATTATATTGTGCATCGTGGTGCATAATCGATTATGCACCGCGCATGAAAACGACGTCATTTTGTTTAATGAAAAGAAACGGCATTCGTTTCCGGCCGCTCCACACCCTTCCGCAAAAAGTAACTCTGTTATTCAGTTTCATTTTGTATACACTGTAGTTTCGGTTCAACACAACTACAACTTCATTTCGATATAACTATAGTTTCATTCGATATTTATAGACTCAAATATGTGAAAATGTTATTTAATTTTATTTTATATATACTATAATTTTATTAAAATACAACTACATGATCATTTTGATATAATTACAGCTTCATTGTACAATATACACTCAAATATGTGAAATGTTATTTTTTTTATTTTTATTATTTTTTTTTTAAAACTTTATTAATAAAATGGCCGAAGCCAATACAGAGGGCTTAGGCCCCACATGGCCTAAACCCTAAAACTATTACATAAAGAGGCCCCCGGGGCTCTAGTATGCATGCCCCAAGTCCTATGCTAGCTATCACTAACTAAACGAGGAATATGATTAAACAAATAAATAGACTGAGAAGCTGCTCCAAATACGCGCAGCCCAACTGCCTCACAGCCCATCATGTAGTACCAAAGCTCAAATAGCGAGGATAGATGCCTCGCGTGTGACAAACATGGCCCCTCCCAGCCAGTTGCACTACAGCGACTACACACCATAATGCCGCCTAGCCGGGCTGCACCACAATTGTAACACCTCCCGGAGCGCCATTGACTGCCCTGTAGAACCAGACATGCCATACAACAGATAGTACCAATAGCACGCTGGTCTAAGTCAAGATATACAGCTAACAATGGCACGCAGGCCTAAGTCAAGATACAAAGCTTAGTGGCACGCAGGCCTAAGACAAAGGTACAAGGTAGATCCCAGGCCAAAATCGATCAACGCAGCGCAAGGCAGCCAATAGCAGAACCCCCGATCAGCACCAGCACGAACCAGAACCAACCCTAACGGGATTAGCTACTATGGGCCAGCAGCAAGCCTGGACTACCGCCAACGGATTTGAAAAACACCTACCCGGCCACCGTTCAGCCCGGGCTACGATGCAATTTTTACCGCTTGCATCGGCGTTGAGACCTGGTCTTTCCCAAAGATGCCTGCAAAGGCAAAACCAAAACAGCCCAGGACCAGTTCATGCCTCCGAGGCCAAAGAAACAGCACCTGCAAAAATAGAAACAAGATAGAACAACCAAGCATCCTGTTCCTATGACCCAACTTAATTCTACCTCGGGTGAGTGTTTAAGGTTATAACAGGCTGACGCGAACAAAAATTAAACCATAGCCCGTCCCCCCCGGAGTCCAGAAGGAACTCAGCTACTATTGGCCAGCAGCAAGCCTGACTAGGTCAACGGATTTGAAAATCCTGCCCGGCACACCGTTCAGCCCGGACTAGGGTGCCCTGTTGTACCGCCAGCACCTTACGTTGAGACTCAGCGCTGCAAGCAGGGCCTCACGGCCTCCCAAGAACCTCACACACTCACTATTTTGAGCTCCCATCCACTCTTTCTTTTCCTTTCCAACTCTCATTTTCTTTCCCTCCAATTCTTTTACACTCCAATTCTTTTCACTCTATTTCTTTTCAATCGTTTCTCATTTTCTCAAATCCATTTTCTTTTTTTCTTTTCATTTTCTTTTCCTTTTCATATTTCCATCTCTCTTTCTCTCTTTTTTTTACTTATTTTCCCTTCTTTCTTTTTCTTCTTTCTTTCCATCTGAACGAGCAAAAGCACAAGTACAATCAGGGGGGATCATCAATATCAAAAAACACATAGGGCACATCATCATGTATCAGCAAGGCACGGACCCTACGTGGCAGATCATTGAGGCTCCGAAAGATGGCCTCCCCCGGCCTATCCATCGCCCAGTCAGCTAGTGCCTGTGCCGGCATATTGGCCCTGGACGGGCCCTATGTGAAATGTTATTCAGTTTCATTTTATATACACTGCAGTTTCATTTCACCACAACTACAATATCATTTTGATATAACTGAATTTCATTTGATGATATAAAAATAATACGTGAGGCAATGTCGGTTTAAATATACTGTAGTGTCAGTTAGTAATTAACATACAAAAAAATGCGCGCTCCGTTAAAATTAACGGCGCGCCGTGCACCGCGGTCTACGATATAATGACCCCCAAGTTATGCCTAGACTTCCTATCCATGCAAATAATTTGTTATTTCAGAGATGCACGAGGGAAGTAATGAATTTTTAATTGTGTTTTATATTATGAATTATGTGTTTTGTGTTATGAATTTCTGGATCTTGTGTTGTGAAATTCTATGCTTATGAACACAAATTAATAAGTAAATATATAACATGAGTATGTGTCTTGTGTTATGATTTTTTGTATCTTGTGTTATGAAATTTTGTACTTTACGAGTATGAATTATGTATCTCATCATTTCAATTCAGGGTCCATAATGCAATATGTTTGTGATGTGATTTTTGTATTTTGTATTATAAAATTATATACGTTACAAGTATGAGTACATGATATAAATTGCCAAAAAAAGAATAAAGCCTCGCAGTATTCTGTTCTTCCAAACGCAAAATATCTAGGCAGAGTAGACAGTAGAGAAGGCAAGGGTTTCTAACACTTTTTCCATAATCTATTATTTCCCAAATTAAACCAAATTTCTGTTGTTTCCAAAACCTTGTGGGCTAAATTGGAATGCAAATTGAGCGATTTTAACTTCAGTTTCCAGTTTAATGGCGAGTCGTCGAAGAAAATCCGAAGAGGATGCAGGAAGGGACGTAATAAGTGAACTGCCAGTGGAAGTGAAAGAAATGATTTTGGAGTGTTTGCCTACTCGAGACGCAGCCAGAACTGCTTTGCTCTCTACTCACTGGAATGAGGTTTGGTTGCGGCATGGGCGTCTTGTGTTTGATAAGGACTTCTTGGAATGCCTCTCAAAGTACGAAGGTGAGAAAGGTATGGCTCTGATTAACACAATAAATGATATTCTCATGCTTCGTGCTGGACCCATTAAAAAATTTACTCTACAAGTTCACCGCACATCGGATCCTCAGCCCCAGCAGTGTGATTTAGATCGGTGGTGTCGTTTTCTTTTGAGAAATGGCGTACAGGAACTTAACTTGTATATTTCGCGTAACCATAAGCTTCCATCTTGTATATTCTTGTGCCGGACAATCAAGCAACTGTCTCTGGGTGGTTTCATTTTCGATTTGCCTGTCCCTAGTTGTATATTTCCCAGTGTAACTTCATTATTTTTGGAGAATGTTGAATTTAGTGATAATGTTAAGGAAATTGTCTACAGTGTTCCTAATCTTGAGGAGCTGGTTTTCTGTGGTTGTAAAGGGATTACTAATTTTGAGATCAGTAGTACAAAACTTGAAAGATATATTGTTATTGGCTCTCTGTTTTGGATGAAGCTTGATGAATCTAGATGGTTCACGCGTTGTTTGAAAACAATTAAGACCCTTATCTTGGGTGCCCGTTTCTTGCTGGTGAGAATCTCTACTTGTCTTTTGCATTCTCTTTATGCAAATGGATTGATTATTAGGATTGAAACATTTCTTTCAATGCTCATATAATCTTTTTTCTTTTTTAAGTGTAAAGATGCAGAAATAGCGACAGTGACATTCCCTACAGCAATAAATTTGCAAGTGATTGAGTTGTATGATTTAAGTGTTTCATGTGCAGCGCAGTTTGCCTTTGTTTTGCAGTTGCTTCAAAATTCCCCCAACTTATGCCAGTTGAAGATTATGGCATTGGATTGTGTAAGACACTTGAAACCTAGGGACTTTTGCACTTGAAACCTAGGGACTATATATTTTGCAGTTGTTTTCTTTACTTATTAATTTCCTCATGGTTATGGTTGTGTTATAGCTATGTTCTTGTGATTTAACAATGGGCACACGACTTTTGGAGGAACAATACAGCTGCATTATTAAGCAAGATCTGAAGATTCTTAACACAATCATAATTGTCGGGTTTAGTGGAGTTACACTTGAAATGCTTTTTGTGAAAATGCTGCTCTCGAAATCTCCTACACTAGAGAGAGTTGCTATTATGGAATATGTTGATACTGATATAGAAGATACCTCCGAAGATGTCAATAGCTGGCGAAAGGAATTGTTGTGTTTTCCTCGCGCATCTCCGGAAGCACAACTTGTTTGCGGTGAAATTGACGACTCAGTGTTCGAACTATTTGATTATATGTGGTTTTAACCTTGTAGGAATTTAGTATGATGAGGCTCCATGGGTTAAGTTTGGATGCAACCTAGAAATGTAATCAATGGTTGTGGTGGAAGTTGAAACCTTGTACCCAAGTATTATGTTGTAATTAAAGTATTTTGAATCTATAAGCACTAGATTCCAAGAATATGATGTTCTTCTGATCTTTTTTTTACTTATGTTAATTATACTAGATTTTACCTATGCAGGTCTTTCTTATGACTTCATTCAGAACTACTCCAAGCATGTTTCAAACTCATTTGTAGTGTGTAGGATACCAATATTAGGACTAGTATTATGACTACATAGAGTCCTAAAAGTAGTCCTAATAACCAAACTTGTTTAATATAGAGTAAATACCCAAAATGAAGGTGCATGGCCGCCGCTTTACCCGCTTCGTCTCCAAAATTACATATATATCCTCAGAGATAACGGTCAACAAACGGTCAAATAGACGGAGGACTTAATTGGGTCAAAATTGAAAAGTTAAGGACTTAATTGGTTGAAATCAATAGTCGAGGACCAATTTGTGAATTTAGCTATAGTCGATGGACCATTTTGGGTATTTACTCTTTAATATATTCCAAAACAACTTTAAAAACGACACTAACGATAGTGAATTGGATTTGTTTATTTATAGGGAAAATCAACGATTTGGTCCCTCAATTGTTAGCAAAATATCAATGTAGTCCCTTAATCGCTAAATCATCGATTTAGTCCCTGGAAATAACTGTTTTTAGTTGATTTTCCCCCTCCGACCGTTTCCCGTTGAGAATCCGGTGAATACTCCGAATTGGCATGGGTAAGTTTGTCATTTCACATTTTGGTCCTATTCTTTTTGCCCTATTTAATTGGTTTAGTCTTCTTCTTCTTCAACGATACAAGAGATTGAACAGAGAGCAGGTTTGAAGAGATTGAACAGAGAGAGTAGTACTCTACAATATGAAACCATAGAGAGTAGTACTATCACATATGCAAAACAATATATGTAAAGTATATGCTTGTCAATAACTCAACAGAGAAACTGCAGCATACCGCATCCCACAATAGGAACAGCTCAAACAGGCCAATTTGGGGCTCTGAATTAAACCGAAGCTTTTCATTTCTTGGACATTGCTATTTCGTTCTCCATTTTCTGTGCAAAAACCTTTGTTGCAATCATAGTTTCATCAAAGTATGTTGCATAAGGATGGCCCTTGGGCACCAATCTCCGGAACTTCTCGAAGTTCTTCTCAACTTCATTGTTTTTCCTCAATAATGTGTATATGATCCCTTGGCATATGTATGGTCTAAAGTCCCTGGGCTCCTCCTTCACCAATTCCTGATAAACCTTCAAAGCCTCATCATGCTTTCCTTCAATCACCCGAATTTGCGCCTCCAAAAGCTTGAAATCCCTAAATTCTGCCTCCTTGCCTTGCTTCTTACACAGCTTCATCCCCTCCTCGATTCTTTTCTCGATTTCCTTCAAATCCTGGGTCGATTTGGACTCGGATGCAGCCATTACCAGTCTGTGATAAGCCTCAACCCTAAAAGGGTCCTTTGCCAGAATCTCATTGAATCCATTTTTCGCCGTTTCCACCTCTCCACTGTAAGCATACAAATGGGACTTCAGCAACGGCCACTCCGTATCGCTCGGGTCAATCTCCATCAATCGATCGATAATGCCAATAGCTTCTGCAATTTTCCGGCTCTAGATCTTCATCTCCATCAAACTCCATAACACTCCAACATCATTTGGATTCAGTAGCAAATTCTCTTCCAGAACTCTCTCTTTATCCTCGTCGGAAAACGCGGTCTCCACGGCGGCCGGGGCTGAAACGGGGGCTCTAGAACTCTCTCTTCTTCAAATCTGCTCTCTGTTCAATCTCTTCAAATCTGCTCTCTGTTCAATCTCTTCAAACCTGCTCTCTGTTCAATCTCTTGTATCGTTGAAGAAGAAGAAGACTAAACCAATTAAATAGGGCAAAAAAATAGGACCAAAATGTGAAATGACAAACTTACCCATGCCAAATCGGAGCATTCGCCGGATTCTCAACGGGAAACAGTCGGAGGGGGCAAATCAACTAAAAACAGTTATTTCCAGGGACTAAATCGATGATTTAGCGATTAAGGGACTACATTGATATTTTGCTAACAATTGAGGGACCAAATCGTTGATTTTTCCTTATTTATATTAGTAAATCTATGTATTTATAGAAATGATTTTATGCATTTGTAGCAAATTTATTTAAAGTAATGATTTTATATGCTGGTTGATTTATTTGAAATAAATAAATAAATATCAATATGAGTCATTTATAAATAAAAAAAAATTCAACTTATACTTTCACACAATAAAAGAGTCATTATTTAGTATATATAAATAATTAATTTTTTTTTTTAAAAAAAAAAGAAAGAAAAGAAGACTAGTCTAACAATATGATTTATGAATTATAAGTTTATAACAGTATGATTTAAACTAGTCTAACTGTATAGTTAATTTTACTTTCAAATCTAATTAACCATTAACTAAAATTTTTAAAAATTCCATTAATCGAATCAAAATATTTCAATTAAAAAATGACTAATTAAAAATTTTAAGTTTCATCGGTTAGTCGTTTTTTTTTTCCCACTAAATTGTGTACACCCCTAATCGAGGTCCAGAAATCTTGCTTATGAATTTTAATTATTCTCATAATCTAATTAACTTTTGGGCCTCAATTTCTTGGACTCAATTGGCTTTAGACCTGGAGTCCATTCCGCTTACAGGTTTGGCAAATTACACAATCCACATAGCTGTGTAGACTACAGTCCAAAACGACGTCGTTTTTACAACTAAAAAATTATGTTAGTAATAACGACGTTTATTCAGCCGTTATGTGTGAATAATGAACCTCCTGGGGTTAGATGATGCATTTATGAGTTAGAATAATGTACTTTATGAGTTATAAAAATGTATGTTGCAGCATTGGAGTTAAAAGGAAGAAGCAATGGAGAGGAAAAATTAGGTCGCGTGAAAATTTAAAAAAAAAAATAAATTGCGACCCACGTATTTAACTTAATGGAGTCATATCTTCTTAAATGAGAGACGATATCATTTTGAACTGTGGCCCGATCCACAAAGCTGCGTGGACTGTCCATTGCACAGAATAATGATTGCACAGGTTTAAACCAAGATGAAAATTGATGAGCAATCATCATTTAAACCCAAAAAGATGAATAACATTTCAGTTCCCTTCGGTTACAGTAATTGGCAAAGGCCCAAACCAAACATCAGAGTATAGGGGTTCCGTAATCGGCAAGTCATTAAGCTGTATGAGTTAAGTGTTTCGTGTAGAGAGGAACTTGCCTTTGTTTTGCAGTTGCTTCAAAACTCCCCCAACCTATGCAAGTTGAATATTGCGGCATCAGATGGTGTAATACACGAAACCTATGGGCTATATATTTGGCAATCATATATGATTGTTTTCTTTTCAAGTCTTTGTTAATTTCCTCATAGTTGTGTTGTAGCTATGTTTTTGTGATATAATAACGGGGTACAAGATTTTTGGAGGATCTAAACAATTACATTATTAAGTAAGATTTGAAGACATTTAACACAAGCATCTCTCAAAATCTTCTATACTACATAGACTTGTTATTATGGAATATGTTATTACTGTTATAGATACCTCCGAATATGTCAATTGCCTAAAGGAATTGTTATGTTTTTCTCGTACATCTTTAAAAGCACAAATTGTATGCACGGAAGATGACGACTCCGTGCTCGAATTATTTGATTACATATGCTTTTAATCTTGTCTGTATTTAGTATGATGAAGCTTCATAGGTTCAGTTTGGATGTAAAGGATGCACCTTGTATAGACTCCCAAGAATGTTCTTCTTTTTGCTAATGTTAATTGTACAAGATTTTACATATGCTGTTGTTTCTTATTATTTCATTTAGAACTACCCAAGCATGGTTCAAACTCATTTGTCCATTGTAGGATAATAAAGTTTAACAATTTTCAAAACAACTTTACAAATGACACAACAATAGTAAATGTATATACTTCCGTTAGTAAATTTATGTATTTAGGGTGTGTTTGATTCATGGATTTACACACTAGGAAGTAGGAATGAGAATCAAAATCATAATTAATGTCTAGTTGACAACTTTATACAAAACCACAATTAGTAACCTTTTGAAACTTTAGAGAAGAACTGGAAAGAAAGAAGATGCATTTGCTAGTACAAAGCCTAGATTTTCACTTAAAAATGGAAGAATAACATGGATGACATTTTTCCCTTCATTTACATGGTGCAAACTGAGCAAATTAATGGCTGGACCATCGTTGGTAACATTTTGAAACTCAAAGCACCACAGTTGGTAACATTTTGAAACTCGGATGAAAAACCACAAATGATCAATTTTAAAATTTAGGACTATAAGTACCAAAACCAGCATACTCGGAGGATCCGGAGATCACAGATAATATAAATAAATAAATATGTAAATATATAAGGTAAAATCTAGATGCAAAAAAATAGAGGAAATTTCAATTTTGGTCATATGACTATAAGGGGTCTTGTTAATTTTACTCCCCGACTTTTAAAAGTGTCAATTTAGTACCTTAACTATGCAATTTCGGTCAATTTTGGTCACTCTGGTCAAATTACCGGTCAAATTCCGCTGAAAAATTTTAATTGTTAAAATAATGAGTATTTTGATCATTTCACGTCTCTTTTCTTCTTCCCAGGCGAGTTCATCCCTTCCTCTCCCGTTTCCGGCGAATGCAATGAACTAAGATGATGGGGAAAGGATGCTTGATGATATTAAAGAGGATTTACAGGGAGAAAGAACGTCGAAAACGGGTGATTGGGCTTACTTGAAGATTCAACCTTATAAACAATCTTCAGTAGCTGTGAAGTCCAATATCAAGTTGACAGCCAGATTTTATGGACCATTTGAGGTTATTGAAAAAATTGGACAGGTTGCTTATAAACTGAGACTACCAGGAGAAGCTGCTATTCATCCAGTTTTTCATGTGTCATTACTAAAGAAAAGAGTGGGATAAGGTATAGAACCCCAGGCAGACTTGCCCATCACTGATGCAGAGGGAATGATTTTGGCTCAGCCTATTGCTGCCATAGGAAAAAGGATGGTGAAGAGGAACAATGCAGCTGAGGTAGAAATCTTGGTGCAGTGGGCTAATTTACCTAAAGAAGCTGCTACTTGGGAGAATTATCATCACATCATTAGACAATTCCCAAACTTTGATCCTTGGGGTCAAGGATCCAATGAAGAGGAGGGCAATGTTGCATCCCTTAACTTGAGATATGGGATAATTAAGGGAGATATGGGGATTGCATTGGAGGGGAAAGAGCTGAGTTCAGAAGCTAAGGGAAAAATCAAAGGGAATGGAAGTCGAAGGACCAAAGCTACGTCGTTTCAAGCAAAAAGAGTTGATTCCACTTATTTAAACGACGCCGTTGGAGTTGCTGTTGGAGGTCGTTTAAGTTGAGGGTTCAGACGACGACGTTTCAGCGAAGGAGGTTATAATCGTAGATGGAAGCTTCACACGACGTCGTTTTGAGCTTCAGGAGGGTACAACAAGCAGCAGGTGCACCAGCGAGAAATGAGGAAGTTTGTTGGATGTTTTCAGATATTTTATTTCATCTATTTATGCTTGTTTGTAAGGATTTTTAGGGTTGTGCTTTTGGAGACCTAAATTTGGATTCAATAGAATTCATCTTCTTCCTCTTAACCTAAATTTCTTCTATCCCCCTTTATCCCCTTCTTCTGTTTTTACTGTTTCATTAGCTCAGGAGTTTGAGGTCACTACATTTGGTATCAGAGCCCACCATGGTTACTGCATCTTCAACAGCCATGGAGGAAAGGATCAGTAGACTGGAAACCATGGTTATGGAACAGGGCAGTAGCTTGACAGAAACTCGACAAGCAATGGAAGATAATACCCAAGATCTGAAGGCTCATATACAGCGATTGGAGAGTAATATGCAGACTTGGAAGGATGACATTATTGAGCTGCTAAGGCTCAATAGACCACCACCACCCTCTATGGAGCTATCCTCAGTTTAGGGGCAAGCTCACCACACTCAGTTTAGTCTTGGAGAAGGCAGTGCTAAACCGGGGAGGAGGCAGGGAAAGGAACCTACTATGGAGGTGCCACCTGAGATGGAGGAGGTTTCTAAAGAAGAGGAGGGGTTAGGAGAGAACTTCATGGCCCAACCTAGGAACCCTATGGCAGTAGAAAGGCCTTGGGGACCAAGGAAAGTTCACTTTGATGCTAGGCCAAGGCAGAACAACCTTGGAGGGGAGCAAATGATGAGGTATAAATGTGAATTTCCATTGTTTGATTATGATAACCCTCGGCTTTGGGTGATAAGATGTGAGTGGTTTTTTATGCTAGCTAGAATACCCAGGGAAGAAATTATGCATGTCCTATGTGTTAATTTAACTGGCAAAGTGGCTCTGTGGTATGAGGCTTATTTGAATGGACTTAGAGAAGGTTTTCAGTGGAATTTGTTTGCCATAGCTGTTTGTAAAAGATTCTGTGATAGTCAAGGGGATGTGATGGAAGAGTTTTCAAGCTTTAAACAATGGGGAAATGTAGTGGATTTTGCTGATAAATATGAAGAATATAAAGGGCTTTTGCTGCAGCACTACCCTACATTATCTAAACAATTCTTTCTATACAGTTTTGTGGTGAGGCTTAAGCAACAGTTAAGATGTTTTGTGATAACTTCTAGACCTGCAAATTTGGAAGAAGCTATGTGGTTAGCAAGGCAGTTTGAGAGTGGATTAAAAGGGAGTGAACCTCAAAGAACAAGTTCCTACCCTAACCAAAAAACTTCCCAAGGTAGCCAGAGAAATCAATTCCCAACACAAACCTATAACTCCAGACCTAAGGAGTCTATTAGAAACTCAGTTAACCAGAATTCACCCAAAACTTCAGCCTCCAATACCTTCCAGTCTAATGCTAGAACACCTGAGATTAGTAAGTTCAGAGAGCAATTAAGAGAACAGAAAAGATGTTTCAGATGTTTTGAGGCTTGGAGTCCAGGACACAAATGTAGAAGCCCCACCTTTAACATTATAGAGGGGACTGAATTCCAGGACACTGAAGAGGAATTTAGTGGGGTTGTGGAAGAAGAAAATGAGCCTAAAAAATTAACAGAAGAAGATGAAGTAGAGGTGACTTTAAATGCAGTTATTGGAGGAGAGGGGATTAATACTATCAAGTTGTTAGGCTTGATTGGGAAACAAGCAGTGACTATAATGGTGGATTATGGAAGTACCCACAGCTTTGTGGACCCTAGGCTTCTTGAACAGATTGGGAAGGTTGCTAATAAGGCTGATATTCTCCATGTTACTGTGGCAAATGGAGAAACAAACTGGAATGTGATTCTGTTTGTAATAGCTTGGAATGGCAAGTGCAGAAGGAGAGTTTTAAAAAGGATTTGAGAGTCCTTAAGTTGGGTGGATGTGACATAGTGCTGGGAATGGATTGGATTGATAGTTATGCACCCATACAGTTACACACTAGACCACCTGGAATTTCATTTCACAAGGAAGGGAAGAGAGTATGGCTTAAGGGATTAACCAAGAATATTGTACTACAACCAGCTTCAAAGAAAGAGGTTAGAAGGTGGGAAAAATATGGGATTAAGGGATATATGTTGCAAGGGAAACTGCAAGGGATCAATGGAAGTTTACTGGCTGAGGGGCATCACCCTGAGTTAGATGCCTTGCTAAGGGAATTTAAAGAGTTGTTTGAAGATCCCAAGACACTACCACCCAGAAGGCCATTTGATCATGAAATTCCCTTAGTACTAGGGGCAAATCCTGTGAACTCTAAGCCTTATAGATACTCCTTCCTGCAGAAAAACACAATTGAAAAAATGGTTGATGAGATGCTCAGAGCTAAGGTAATATCATGCAGTACTTCACCCTTTGCCTCTCCTGTTTTATTGGTCCCAAAGAAGGACAATTCTTGGAGATTTTGTGTAGATTATAGAGCCTTGAATGCCATAACCATTAAAAATAAGTTTCCCATACCCCTTATAGAAGACTTCTTTTCTGAATTGGCAAATGCTAGAGCGTTTTCTAAGCTGGATTTGAGGTCAAGATATCATCAAGTGAGAATGAAACATGGTGAGGAACATAAGACAGCATTCAGAACCCATCAAGGTTTCTATGAATTTAATGTAATGCCTTTTGGCTTGACTAATGCCCCAGCTACCTTCCAGGCTCTTATGAACCGTGTGTTCAAGCCTCTAATAAGGAAGGTGGTTCTTGTGTTTTTTGATGACATTTTGGTGTACAGTCCTTCCCTTGCAAGCCATTGGAAACATTTGAGAGAAGTATTGGAGATCATGAGGACTAATCAGTTAATGGCCAAGCTCAGTAAATGTACTTTTGCAAGACAAGAAGTGGAATATTTAGGGCATATAATCTCTGGGAAGGGATTACAAACTGATCCAGAAAAGCTAATTGCAGTCAAGGCATGGCCAAAACCAACCAACATCAAAGAGTTAAGGGGGTTTCTGGGATTGACTGGATACTATAGAAGATTTATTAAATCTTATGGAGCTATAAGCAGACCACTCACAGACATGTTGAAAAAGAATGCTTATCAGTGGAGTAGGGAATCAGAAATGGCTTTTGAGCAATTGAAGGAGGCATTGTGCACAGGTCCAGTTCTAACTCTTCCAGATTCTAACAAGGATTTTGTGGTGGAATCAGATGCTTGCTACAAAGGAATGGGGGCAGTTCTCATGCAAGAAGGTAAACCTATAGCCTATTACAGTAAAGGATTTGGTCCAAAACATTTGGGATTATCCATCTATGAGAAGGAGTATATGTCCATCATCAATGCAATAGACAAATGGAGATCCTATCTTTGTGGAAGGCACTTCATTATTAAAACTGATCATCAAAGCCTCAAGTTTCTTTTGGAACAAAAGATCACCACAGCAATGCAGCAAAAAGGGCTTACTAAGCTGTTGGGTTTGAGTTATGAGATTCAATACAAGAAGGGTAGAGAGAATTGTGTGGCAGAAGCATTATCAAGGAAGGGAAGTGAAAATCAGGCTGAATTAAGGGCTATTTATGTTGCTAAACCATTATGGAAGGAAGATGTTCTCAAGAGTTATGAGGGTGATGATTTGGCTTCCAAGATACTTACTGAACAACTAGTTAATCCTATGACAGAATCAGATTTTACTATTGATGAGGGATTAATCAAAAACAAAGGAAGGCTTTATATAGGAAGCACTGGAGATTTGAGAAACAAACTGTTAGATCAAATGCATAATTCTCCTATGGGAGGTCACTCTGGTCAGCAAGTCACTTACCACAAGCTTAAACAATTGTTTTATTGGAAAGGAATGAAGGGGGAAGTAATCCAAACAGTGAGAAGTTTTGATGTGTGTCAGAGGTGTAAGGAAGAAAATGTGGCATATCCTGGTTTGTTACAACCCTTACCTATCCCAGAACAGGCATGGCAAGGAATATCCATGGATTTTATTGAAGGATTACCAAAATCACAAGGCAAAGATGTCATAATGGTTGTGGTAGACAGATTTACTAAGTATGGTCATTTTCTGCCCTTATCTCATCCTTTTACAGCAGAAACAGTGGCTGATTCATTTATGAAAAACATCTATAAGTTGCATGGATTACCTCAAGACATTGTCAGTGATAGGGATAAGATTTTTGTTAGCAAGTTTTGGAAGGAATTGTTCAAACAAATGCAGGTGAAATTGAGCATGTCCTCTTCATATCACCCTCAGTCAGATGGACAAACTGAGAGGGTGAATAGATGTGTGGAAACTTATTTAAGATGCATGGTTTTCCATATACCTAAGACTTGGATGAAGTGGCTACATCTAGCTGAGTATTGGTACAATACTAATTTTCACACATCCTTGCAATGCTCACCATTCCAGGCTCTTTATGGGTACACACCTCCTTATTTAACCTTCAAGGTGCTTACAGAGGGAGGAGATCAGGATTGGTTCAAAGAAAGAGCTGTAGTGATAGCTATCCTTAAAGAAAACCTAACTAAAGCCCAAACCAGGATGAAGGAGCAAGCTGATAAGCACAGGACTGAGAGGAGTTTTGCAGTGGGTGATTGGGCTTACTTGAAGATTCAACCTTATAAACAATCTTCAGTAGCTGTGAGGTCCAATATCAAGTTGACAGCCAGATTTTATGGACCATTTGAGGTTATTGAAAAAATTGGACAGGTTGCTTATAAACTGAGACTACCAGGAGAAGCTGCTATTCATCCAGTTTTTCATGTGTCATTACTAAAGAAAAGAGTGGGAGAAGGTATAGAACCCCAGGCAGACTTGCCCATCACTGATGTAGAGGGAATGATTTTGGCTCAGCCTATTGCTGCCATAGGAAAAATGATGGTGAAGAGGAACAATGCAGCTGAGGTAGAAATCTTGGTGCAGTGGGCCAATTTACCTAAAGAAGCTGCTACTTGGGAGAATTATCATCACATCATTAGACAATTCCCAAACTTTGATCCTTGGGGTCAAGGATCCAATGAAGAGGAGGGCAATGTTGCATCCCTTAACTTGAGATATGGGATAATTAAGGGAGATATGGGGATTGCATTAGAGGGGAAAGAGCTGAGTTCAGAAGCTAAGGGCAAAATCAAAGGGAATGGAAGTCGAAGGACCAAAGCTACGTCGTTTCAAGCAGAAAGAGTTGATTCCACTCATTTAAACGACGCCGTTGGAGTTGCTGTTGGAGGTCGTTTAAGTTGAGGGTTCAGACGACGACGTTTCAGCGAAGGAGGTTATAACCGTAGATGGAAGCTTCACACGACGTCGTTTTGAGCTTCAGGAGGGTACAACAAGCAGCAGGTGCACCAGCGAGAAATGAGGAAGTTTGTTGGATGTTTTCAGATATTTTATTTCATCTTTTTATGCTTGTTTGTAAGGATTTTTAGGGTTATGCTTTTGGAGACCTAAATTTGGATTCAATAGAATTCATCTTCTTCCTCTTAACCTAAATTTCTTCTATCCCCCTTTATCCCCTTCTTCTGTTTTTACTGTTTCATTAGCTCAGGAGTTTGAGGTCACTACATTTGGTATCAGAGCCCACCATGGTTACTGCATCTTCAACAGCCATGGAGGAAAGGATCAGTAGACTGGAAACCATGGTTATGGAACAGGGCAGTAGCTTGACAGAAACTCGACAAGCAATGGAAGATAATACCCAAGATCTGAAGGCTCATATACAGCGATTGGAGAGTAATATGCAGACTTGGAAGGATGACATTATTGAGCTGCTAAGGCTCAATAGACCACCACCACCCTCTATGGAGCTATCCTCAGTTTAGGGGCAAGCTCACCACACTCAGTTTAGTCTTGGAGAAGGCAGTGCTAAACCGGGGAGGAGGCAGGGAAAGGAACCTACTATGGAGGTGCCACCTGAGATGGAGGAGGTTTCTAAAGAAGAGGAGGGGTTAGGAGAGAACTTCATGGCCCAACCTAGGAACCCTATGGCAGTAGAAAGGCCTTGGGGACCAAGGAAAGTTCACTTTGATGCTAGGCCAAGGCAGAACAACCTTGGAGGGGAGCAAATGATGAGGTATAAATGTGAATTTCCATTGTTTGATTATGATAACCCTCGGCTTTGGGTGATAAGATGTGAGTGGTTTTTTATGCTAGCTAGAATACCCAGGGAAGAAATTATGCATGTCCTATGTGTTAATTTAACTGGCAAAGTGGCTCTGTGGTATGAGGCTTATTTGAATGGACTTAGAGAAGGTTTTCAGTGGAATTTGTTTGCCATAGCTGTTTGTAAAAGATTCTGTGATAGTCAAGGGGATGTGATGGAAGAGTTTTCAAGCTTTAAACAATGGGGAAATGTAGTGGATTTTGCTGATAAATATGAAGAATATAAAGGGCTTTTGCTGCAGCACTACCCTACATTATCTAAACAATTCTTTCTATACAGTTTTGTGGTGAGGCTTAAGCAACAGTTAAGATGTTTTGTGATAACTTCTAGACCTGCAAATTTGGAAGAAGCTATGTGGTTAGCAAGGCAGTTTGAGAGTGGATTAAAAGGGAGTGAACCTCAGAGAACAAGTTCATACCCTAACCAAAAAACTTCCCAAGGTAGCCAGAGAAATCAATTCCCAACACAAACCTATAACTCCAGACCTAAGGAGTCTATTAGAACCTCAGTTAACCAGAATTCACCCAAAACTTCAGCCTCCAATACCTTCCAGTCTAATGCTAGAACACCTGAGATTAGTAAGTTCAGAGAGCAATTAAGAGAACAGAAAAGATGTTTCAGATGTGTTGAGGCTTGGAGTCCAGGACACAAATGTAGAAGCCCCACCTTTAACATTATAGAGGGGACTGAATTCCAGGACACTGAAGAGGAATTTAGTGGGGTTGTGGAAGAAGAAAATGAGCCTAAAAAATCAACAGAAGAAGATGAAGTAGAGGTGACTTTAAATGCAGTTATTGGAGGAGAGGGGATTAATACTATCAAGTTGTTAGGCTTGATTGGGAAACAAGCAGTGACTATAATGGTGGATTATGGAAGTACCCACAGCTTTGTGGACCCTAGGCTTCTTGAACAGATTGGGAAGGTTGCTAATAAGGCTGATATTCTCCATGTTACTGTGGCAAATGGAGAAACAAACTGGAATGTGATTCTGTTTGTAATAGCTTGGAATGGCAAGTGCAGAAGGAGAGTTTTAAAAAGGATTTGAGAGTCCTTAAGTTGGGTGGATGTGACATAGTGCTGGGAATGGATTGGATTGATAGTTATGCACCCATACAGTTACACACTAGACCACCTGGAATTTCATTTCACAAGTAAGGGAAGAGAGTATGGCTTAAGGGATTAACCAAGAATATTGTACTACAACCAGCTTCAAAGAAAGAGGTTAGAAGGTGGGAAAAATATGGGATTAAGGGATATATGTTGCAAGGGAAACTGCAAGGGATCAATGGAAGTTTACTGGCTGAGGGGCATCACCCTGAGTTAGATGCCTTGCTAAGGGAATTTAAAGAGTTGTTTGAAGATCCCAAGACACTACCACCCAGAAGGCCATTTGATCATGAAATTCCCTTAGTACCAGGGGCAAATCCTGTGAACTCTAAGCCTTATAGATACTCCTTCCTGCAGAAAAACACAATTGAAAAAATGGTTGATGAGATGCTCAGAGCTAAGGTAATATCATGCAGTACTTCACCCTTTGCCTCTCCTGTTTTATTGGTCCCAAAGAAGGACAATTCTTGGAGATTTTGTGTAGATTATAGAGCCTTGAATGCCATAACCATTAAAAATAAGTTTCCCATACCCCTTATAGAGGACTTATTTTCTGAATTGGCAAATGCTAGAGTGTTTTCTAAGCTGGATTTGAGGTCAGGATATCATCAAGTGAGAATGAAACATGGTGAGGAACATAAGACAGCATTCAGAACCCATCAAGGTCTCTATGAATTTAATGTAATGCCTTTTGGCTTGACTAATGCCCCAGCTACCTTCCAAGCTCTTATGAACCATGTGTTCAAGCCTCTAATCAGGAAGGTGGTTCTTGTGTTTTTTTATGACATTTTGGTGTACAGTCCTTCCCTTGCAAGCCACTGGAAACATTTGAGAGAAGTATTTGAGATCATGAGGACTAATCAGTTAATGGCCAAGCTCAGTAAATGTACTTTTGCAAGACAAGAAGTGGAATATTTAGGGCATATAATCTCTGGGAAGGGATTACAAACTGATCCAGAAAAGCTAATTGCAGTCAAGGCATGGCCAAAACCAACCAACATCAAAGAGTTAAGGGGGTTTCTGGGATTGACTGGATACTATAGAAGATTTATTAAATCTTATGGAGCTATAAGCAGACCACTCACAGACATGTTGAAAAAGAATGCTTATCAGTGGAGTAGGGAATCAGAAATGGCTTTTGAGCAATTGAAGGAGGCATTGTGCACAGGTCCAGTTCTAACTCTTCCAGATTCTAACAAGGATTTTGTGGTGGAATCAGATGCTTGCTACAAAGGAATGGGGGCAGTTCTCATGCAAGAAGGTAAACCTATAGCCTATTACAGTAAAGGATTTGGTCCAAAACATTTGGGATTATCCATCTATGAGAAGGAGTATATGTCCATCATCAATGCAATAGACAAATGGAGATCCTATCTTTGTGGAAGGCACTTCATTATTAAAACTGATCATCAAAGCCTCAAGTTTCTTTTGGAACAAAAGATCACCACAGCAATGCAGCAAAAAGGGCTTACTAAGCTGTTGGGTTTGAGTTATGAGATTCAATACAAGAAGGGTAGAGAGAATTGTGTGGCAGAAGCATTATCAAGGAAGGGAAGTGAAAATCAGGCTGAATTAAGGGCTATTTATGTTGCTAAACCATTATGGAAGGAAGATGTTCTCAAGAGTTATGAGGGTGATGATTTGGCTTCCAAGATACTTACTGAACAACTAGTTAATCCTATGACAGAATCAGATTTTACTATTGAAGAGGGATTAATCAAAAACAAAGGAAGGCTTTATATAGGAAGCACTGGAGATTTGAGAAACAAACTGTTAGATCAAATGCATAATTCTCCTATGGGAGGTCACTCTGGTCAGCAAGTCACTTACCACAAGCTTAAACAATTGTTTTATTGGAAAGGAATGAAGGGGGAAGTAATCCAAACAGTGAGAAGTTTTGATGTGTGTCAGAGGTGTAAGGAAGAAAATGTGGCATATCCTGGTTTGTTACAACCCTTACCTATCCCAGAACAGGCATGGCAAGGAATATCCATGGATTTTATTGAAGGATTACCAAAATCACAAGGCAAAGATGTCATAATGGTTGTGGTAGACAGATTTACTAAGTATGGTCATTTTCTGCCCTTATCTCATCCTTTTACAGCAGAAACAGTGGCTGATTCATTTATGAAAAACATCTATAAGTTGCATGGATTACCTCAAGACATTGTCAGTGATAGGGATAAGATTTTTGTTAGCAAGTTTTGGAAGGAATTGTTCAAACAAATGCAGGTGAAATTGAGCATGTCCTCTTCATATCACCCTCAGTCAGATGGACAAACTGAGAGGGTGAATAGATGTGTGGAAACTTATTTAAGATGCATGGTTTTCCATAGACCTAAGACTTGGATGAAGTGGCTACATCTAGCTGAGTATTGGTACAATACTAATTTTCACACATCCTTGCAATGCTCACCATTCCAGGCTCTTTATGGGTACACACCTCCTTATTTAACCTTCAAGGTGCTTACAGAGGGAGGAGATCAGGATTGGTTCAAAGAAAGAGCTGTAATGATAGCTATCCTTAAAGAAAACCTAACTAAAGCCCAAGCCAGGATGAAGGAGCAAGCTGATAAGCACAGGACTGAGAGGAGTTTTGCAGTGGGTGATTGGGCTTACTTGAAGATTCAACCTTATAAACAATCTTCAGTAGCTGTGAGGTCCAATATCAAGTTGACAGCCAGATTTTATGGACCATTTGAGGTTATTGAAAAAATTGGACAGGTTGCTTATAAACTGAGACTACCAGGAGAAGCTGCTATTCATCCAGTTTTTCATGTGTCATTACTAAAGAAAAGAGTGGGAGAAGGTATAGAACCCCAGGCAGACTTGCCCATCACTGATGCAGAGGGAATGATTTTGGCTCAGCCTATTGCTGCCATAGGAAAAAGGATGGTGAAGAGGAACAATGCAGCTGATGTAGAAATCTTGGTGCAGTGGGCTAATTTACCTAAAGAAGCTGCTACTTGGGAGAATTATCATCACATCATTAGACAATTCCCAAACTTTGATCCTTGGGGTCAAGGATCCAATGAAGAGGAGGGCAATGTTGCATCCCTTAACTTGAGATATGGGATAATTAAGGGAGATATGGGGATTGCATTGGAGGGGAAAGAGCTGAGTTCAGAAGCTAAGGAAAAAATCAAAGGGAATGGAAGTCGAAGGACCAAAGCTACGTCGTTTCAAGCAAAAAGAGTTGATTCCACTTATTTAAACGACGCCGTTGGAGTTGCTGTTGGAGGTCGTTTAAGTTGAGGGTTCAGACGACGACGTTTCAGCGAAGGAGGTTATAACCGTAGATGGAAGCTTCACACGACGTCGTTTTGAGCTTCAGGAGGGTACAACAAGCAGCAGGTGCACCAGCGAGAAATGAGGAAGTTTGTTGGATGTTTTCAGATATTTTATTTCATATATTTATGCTTGTTTGTAAGGATTTTTAGGGTTATGCTTTTGGAGACCTAAATTTGGATTCAATAGAATTCATCTTCTTCCTCTTAACCTAAATTTCTTCTATCCCCCTTTATCCCCTTCTTCTGTTTTTACTGTTTCATTAGCTCAGGAGTTTGAGGTCACTACAAAAGGCCCAGACCAAACATCAGAGGTCAGGGTTTCTCTGCTTTTCCCCAATCTCTGTTTTCTTCCCAACTCTTAGCTTCCGTATGTCCTTTTTATTTACGAAATATGGAATCTTGCAGTTGAACAATAGAATGATTTTAGGTTTCGATTTCGACCGACGCCTCATTGTTCTTTCAACTTAATGGCTCGACGACTCAAAATCGTACAGGATGCAAGTAGAGATTTAATAAGTGAGCTGCCCTTAGAGGTAAAGAACAGAATTTTGGGGTGTTTGTGCACCCCCAGAGGCCGCCAGAACTGCTCTTCTCTCAAGGCAGTGGAATGATGTTTGGTTGCAGCATGGGCGGCTTACGTTTGATTGGGAATTCTTGCAATGTGTCGAAGAGTGCTATGATGAAGGTAGAACTCTCGTGAACGTAATCAATAATATCCTCTTTTTCCGTGATGGGATGGTTAAGAAATTTACTCTACAGATTTCATGTGATGATCCTAGGCCACAGCAGTCTGATTTTGATAGGTGGTGTCTTTTTTTTTGTCAAGAAATGGTGTGGAGGAACTTAACATATGTTTAGATACTGATGGGGAGGAATATAAGCTGCCATTTTGTTTAATCTCTTGTAGGACAATTAAGGAACTGAAAGTTCGAGGTCCCTCTATTCATTTGATGCTTGTGGTATATTTTCTAATGTCACTTCATCAGCTTTCTACAATGTTGAATTTAAGTGTAGTGTGAGTGGAATTGCCTCTAGTATTAGTATTCCTAAACTTGAGAAACTGGCTTTCGGATGTTGTCAAGGGATCCATAAGTTTGAGATCAGTCCTCCTAAGCTTGAAATGTTGTCTGTTATTGATTCTTTGTATGATGTAGTTGATTCGAGATGGTTAGCACCGCATTTGAAAGCCATTAAGACTCTTTGGTTGTGTGGCTCTTCGTTGTGGGTGAGAATCTAACTCATTTTACTTGATGCAAATGTATGGATAGATATAATTCTTTACCTTCTGGCTTGTTAAAGTTCTTGTGGTGGCTAATTTTGTTTCTTTGTTCCTATTTTTCAAGCGTATGGATGTATATGTGTTTCCAATTGCAATAAATCTGAAAGTAATAAAGTTGTATGAATTCAAAAATTTCCCAACCTATGTGAACTGCGGATTATTGCAGATAAGGTAAAGTATATATTTGGCAATCATGTATGATTCTTCTTGTTTTGCTTTTTCGAATGTCTCACAGTCGTGCTTGTTTTTCATTTCTTCTTGAGTTATAGTTCCGTGGGAAGGATGACCAAGAAGCTACTTCAAGGCTTTTGGAGGATCCAGACGGTGGCTTTGTTATTCAGGAGCTGAAGATGCTTAACACAATCAAGATTGAATCATTCAGTGAATTCCCACTCGCAATGCTTTTTATAAAAATGTTGCTCTCAAAATCCCCTGTGCTAAAGAGAGTTGTTATTGTGCAGTCTTGGCATAATATGAATGACTCCGAGGTGAGAAAAATCCAAAGGAAGTTGGAATGCTTCCCTCGTGCATCTCCAAACGCACAAATTGTCTACGCGGGCAATTACTATGCGTCTATGTGTGATGATTGGTTCGATACCCATGGTTTTACGCTTTTAGAAATGTAAGCAAAGATTGTGTTGGAAGTTGACATGTTTTCTAAGTTGAGCATGAGGTATTTGTAATCAGCAAGCATTGTGGGCAATTAAGAATGTTTCTATATTTGCTTTTGTTAATAAATTACTTCAATTATGCTGCTTTATTTTTTTTGTGCGTAAATTTGTTAATCTAACAATGTTAAGGCATTTGATAGTTAGAAAAATTCCTGCCATAGATAGGCCAATTACTAGTCATTAAAGAATTTTCATATAAATGAGAGGTTCTCAAGCATAATATCATCAACCGAAAATTTCACTATACTTGGTAGGATCAAAATCAACAAAGTGAAATGATATTTGAAAATATGCAATGATTAATAGATATAGATCAACATATAATAAAGATGTAATCTCTCTGGTGTAAGGCGCAACAGAATGTTACAAGTTTTCAGCATCATACAATGGACTACTATCCTCCATATCCGAACGTGCCTTATCATCATCAAGAAATTCAAAATTCCAAATAGGCCCATTGTGCTACATGACAATTTTATTGATTACATAAAACCCAGCAAATGGCCACATGTACTTGTACTTGAGTCGTTTAAGTCTATCTCCATCTAGTGGACAATACAACAGTTCTAGCATCTTCTTGGCAAAAAATTTCAAAATATTATCAAGAATCTCTACCAGAAGATCACTAATTCTCTCTCTCTCCGATATAATCTAGATAACCCTAACATATGCAAATTAAAGAGCAAATAAGTTAAAACTACACAATCCTTAAATGGGTGGACTGGGTAATTGTAGTTAAGTAAAATAGAAATAAGAGCAATAACTTGCCAACTACCATATAGTATGATGTTATCCCGGTTACCATTCTAAATTGGTGGTCATATGTTCAAATCTCGGTAGGATCTTAGATTCTTAATACTACCTTTTAAGAAATCATGAGCATTTAAAAAATAAACAAAAAAAAAAAACAAAAACAAAAACAAAAACAATAACTCAAAATCTGAATTGAAATTATATTGCTTAAATACTAAATTTCTAAAATATGAATTCAAAACCAACAAATGAATAGCAAGTTAGCATTCAAATTGTGTAAACCCTATCATTCAATCCCAATATGTAAAAATCTAAACTTTTTGCAATATGAAATGACAATATTTATGTTATTTTAGTACTATTGACTCTATTATAAGGTAATATATGTTTTATATTTTCTTTATCTATTTCAATCCAAAGAATCAATAACTCAATACTCCACCACCGAAATTCGATCTTATGACCTTATGTCAAAGAGAGCCACAATAGTGACAATATTTATGTTATTTTAGTACATTAGAGAACTAAAATAAATAAATAAAGAATGTAAATTTAGTACACAAATAATATACTTTTAGTATATTAAAAATGTATATTGCATTCATGGTTCACACAGCTATGTGGACCATGGTTCACACAATAATTTGCCATACCGCCCCCCTTGGGCCCTCAAACCCATAACCTCTCATTTAGGAGAATCACTTGATGCCACTAAACCACAAGATCATTGGCATAACAGAGAGATATCCTATTCTTTCACTCTTCATTTTTGTGATGCAAGTATATCCAACAACAATAGGAAAGGAGGAACTCCATATCATCCCTCCCCATTATTCTCATTTCTCCACCTACAAATCTACACCATATAAAAAAGCTAAAATCTACACCATATAAAAAGCTAAAACGATAACCACAGGACATATTAAATACCCTGTAAAAATTTAAAAAGCAAGTTCATAACAATACCGGAGGAAAATCGGATATTGCATATGTGAGAGTGACAACTGAACTTGTTTATTCAATTACTAAGAACGGGATTAAATAGAGAATAAAGCACAGAAGCAGGAAACTAGTTACAGAAAACCCTGAAGACTAGGCAAAAGATTAACAGCCACTAACTAAGTCTCAACACGCCCCCGCAAGATGGAGGCACCATTGGTGAGACCAATCTTGGTTCTGAACTTAGTAAACAGCTGATTGCCAAGCGGCTTAGTCAAAAGATCCGCAACCTAGTCAGACGACTTGACGTAGCACACTCGCAGCGAGCCAGAAGTAACCTGTTCTCGGACAAAAAAGTAATCAAGAGCTAAATGCTTCATTCGCGAGTGAAAAGCCAGGCTCTTACACACGTAGGAAGCACTCAAATTGTCAGTAACCAGAACGGGAGAAGACGGTAACCGAACCCCTAGCTCACACAGCAGACTTTGGACCCACATAACTTCAGCAGCGGAATTAGCAAGAGCCCGAAACTCTGCCTCCGTAGAGGACCGAGACACAGAGCGTTGCTTAGCAGACTTCCAAGACACAACATTTGGACCAAAATAAACAACATAGGCGGTAGTCGAGCGGCCCCCATCACGAGTGCCACCTCAGTCTGAGTCTGAATAGGCCACCAAGGAAAGGGACCGACCCCTGCGAAAATGCAACCCATGATGTAACATACCCTTTAAATAGCGAAGTACTCGTTTCACCGATTGCCAATGGAGCTCAGTGGGCGAAGACATAAATTGAGCCAGCCGGTTGACTGCAAACGAAATCTCCGGTCTGGTAAAAGCCAAGTACTGCAACCGGCCAATGGCTTTCCGAAACGTGGTGGCATCGAAGACCGGTGAAGTAGTGCACAAGTCCACCGAAGCACTCATTGGTGTCGACACTTCTTTCGCCCCCGTCATACCAAAATGGTCCAAAACGTCAATCACATACTGAGACTGTGATAGAAACAGACCTCTGGTGGTAGGAACTACTTTAACACCTAAAAAGTGATGAAGCAGGCCCAAATCTTTAAGCGCAAACCGACGCGCAAGGCGACCCACAAACACACTAATGAACGCATCATTGTTGCCTGTCAGAATAATATCGTCTACGTAGACTAAAAAGTATACAATTACATCATTCGAGCAGTAAATAAAAAGAGAGGAATCAGCTACGGACTTCTTGAACCCCGACACAACAAGAAATTTAGACATCTCCAGGTACCAAGCCCGCGGGGCTTGTTTCAAACCATAAATCGCCTTCCGGAGCTTGCAAACATAACCAGGCACCTGGTGATCAACAAAACCAGCTGGCTGGTCCATATAAACCTCCTCGAACAGGATGCCATTTAAAAAGGCATTGTTCACGTCCAACTGTCGGAGCAACCACCCCTGCGACAAAGAAAGGGTGAGAATAACTCGAATGGTCACTGGTTTGACCACCGGACTAAAAGTCTCGAAGTAGTCACGACCAGGCTGCTGCAAAAATCCTTTAGCCACCACCCAGGCCTTGAACCTGTCCACCGAGCCATCCGGCTTGCGTTTCACCCGGAAGACCCATTTGCAACCAACCACAGCACGACTAGGTCGTGGCACTAAGTCCCACGTTCCGTTCTTCACCAACGCATTGAACTTGGCAGTCACGGCATCTTTCCACAACTCATTCTATAACGCCTGAGACACCGTCCGCGGCTCAATTGACGAGTTGATAGGATGAACATTGGCCACATTCACAAATTTGTCGTTGAAGTATTTGGAGTTCGGTCGCCTCTGTCGTCGTGGCCGGGACACCGCAAGAGGCTGAGAGGTCGGGACTTGGGCGCTACTCTCCGACACCGACACAGCGTGCATTGGCTCTGCAGCAGAGACACCCGGTTCAGACGCCACTGTTAGAGAAGCTGAGGCCGAAGCTGCTGTGACTGGTGATGCCGAAGCAGCAGCTGCAGGCTCCAAGGTAGCGGCCAGTGATTCTGAAGTTGTAGCTGCAGGCTCCGAAGTAGAAGCTGGAGGTGTACCTAAAAGAGGATGCATGGTGGAGGACGTGGAATCCTCAGGTGAGTGGTACTAATTTGGCATGGGAGTAAGTGAGCCGGCAGTGGAGGTAGTATTTTCTGGACTAGAGGGAGACACTACAGGCAACAGAGATGTAAAACTGAGTGGTCCTAGGACAGGAGACAAACTTTGATTGTGTGTGGAAACATCTTGCGACACTTGACTCAGTTTATGAAACGGAAACGTATCAGGCACGAACGAGACATGGCGCGAGACATATACACGGCCAGTAGCCGGGTCAAGGCATTTGTAGGCTGATTGACTCAGAGAGTAACCCGGGAAGACACACGAGATAGACTTGGGGCTTAGCTTACCTGGAAAATATGGTAGTAGCCACGGAAAGCACAGATACCCGAAGGGTTGAATTTTGTTGTAATTCGGCTCTTTGTTGGACAGTACTTTATATGGTGAGGAGTAGTGTAGTATAGGAGTTGGCATCCGATTGATTAATTATACCGCCGTTTGAAAGGCGTATGACCAATATGAGGATGGAATGGACGCAAAGTGCAACAACGCCAGACCACTTTCTACAACATGTCTGTGACGCCTCTCCGCAGAACCATTGTGTTCCGAGGTGTGGGGAGGCGAGGTAAAGTGTGAAATGCCCAGACTATTGAAGGTTGGAATTAACTTTGTGTATTCCCCACCATTATCTGAAAAAACAGAGATTATTCTGAACCCAAAATAATTTTCGACCATGACTTTAAATTGAATAAATACCCTATGAACGTCAGACTTAAGTTTCAAGGGAAATAACCAGACATACTTTGTGTAGTGGTCTACAAAATTAATGTAGTATTTGAAACCATCCACAGAAACTATTGACGAACACCAAACGTCGATATATATAAGTTCTAATGGTTTAGTACTAGACATGGAATTAAATGAAAACGGCAATTTGTGGCTTTTATTTACATGACAAGAAGTACACGAATAAGTTTCAACCGAATGTCGATAAAAAATAACGTTATTACTTCTGAGAATGGACGACAAAACTTTGTGGCTGGGATGACCATATTGATGATGCCACTTAGGAACCAAGGACGTGGCATTGACTTGACACTTCTGGGCAGCAATGCTTTAGACATCATTCACGACCAGACCTCGCACTAGAGGTTTGCCCGACGCCCGATCCTTAACCAAAAAATAAGAGTCAAAAAATTCCACAGACACTGAGTTAGTCTCGCATAATTAAGAAATAGACACTAAGTTTTTTTGTAAGCTGGGAACGCACAAGACATTTGAGAGAATAAGAGGACGACTCGCAGAAGGAAGAGAAACAGACCCTGTATGTGAGATACTCAAGGACTTACCATCACCCAGCACAATTTCGTCCGGACCTGTGTAGTCAGAAAATGTTCGTAAAGACATCGGATCAGTGACACTATGGTGCGAGGCACCAGAATCCATTAGCCACGACTTGGGCGTCGTAGGACCAGTGGCCGTAGAGTGCACCGTAGGGGATTGGTAGCCATTGTTCTGGGGGTCAACAACTACCACATTGTTCTCCTTCAAAAATTTTGCCAATTTGCGGCCGAGACGGACAGTTGCCAGTATACCGAGTTTGATTGTGCCTGCCATTAGACATATTCGCTCCACCCCTACCGCGACGGTTATTGGAATGGAAATTAGAGTCAGTTGTACCGTTGAACCGTCGTTGCGTTGCATTGGCCGTGGGCGCATGAACCTGAGAGGTGGCGTCATTCTCTTTTAGCATGCGCTCGTAGCCTGTAAGAACTTCATGTAGTTCTCCAACTGAAATGGCCTAAGTCCGCACACAGAGCGCTGCCACAATTGGATTATATTCATCCTCGAGCTGGGTGAATATATGCACAACCAGGTCCTCGTCGTCCACCAGACTTTGAGCAAGAGCGAGGTCGTCCGCAATGGTTCGCATCTCCCGCATGTAGGAATCAATGGACTTGTTGCCTTTGAGGTTCTTGGCTAGCTTTGCTTTGAGCGAGACAATGCGTCCCCGGGAAGAAGCCGCACACGTAGTGGATAATCGGGTCCATGCTTCACGCGCAGATGAAGCCGATGAAATGACCGGTTGTAGGGTGTCTGTCAAACTGCCTAAGATTGCACTCAGGATAATCTGGTCCTGTCTATACCACGCCGTATAGGCCGGATTAGGTGTCGTTTGCGCTTGATCAAAGTATTTGGCCGGTGCAGAGGCTATTCCGTCCACGTAGCCTGCAAGGTCCAGGCCTGTGAGTGTTGACTCCACTTGTTTTTTCCAAATAGGAAAATTAGAGGTTGTGAGTTTGATAGGTAGGTGAGATGGGGCAAAGATTTGGATGATAGTTGGTGGAGTTGGGGCAGCCATAATGGAACAATTAGAGGAAGAAAGGAGAACGGGAAAAAAAAAAAAAATTTCTCGCTAGAGTATAGGCTCTGATACCATGTGAGAGTGACAACTGAACTTGTTTATTCAATAACTTAGAACGTGATTAAATAGAGAATAAAGCACAGAAGCAGAAAACTAGTTACAAAAAACCCTGAAGACTAGGCAAAAGATTAACAGCCACTAACTAAGTCTCAACAACATCCTCTAGAAAGAGCTTTCTTCAATTTGGCATGCATCATGCCCTTCATCATATGCATTATGCAACAGCTAGTGTTTAGCTGCGGTCATGAAAGAATATATATTATCAGGATTGCCAACAACAAAGGTTAACATGGAACAACTAATTATGCATATTCTACCTAAAACTCAGTGGGAATAACATCTTAGCTTGATCTCACAACCTTATGACAAGTTAACAAAAATCATATGCATAAAAATTTTGACTAATTGGAGGAATGGACTTTCAATAGCAAAGTAGAAGGAATGTAAGAAAAATATGCATACTATGGCCTTTGCACTTTAAGATAAGCAAATGGTACGTGACAGATTTAATTACCTCACAAAAAACTCTATAATTCATAAGGAAAACAAACTGCCTCAATATATAGACTGCCAATAGAAAAAGAAAGAGTCAGGAAAGAACTAACATGCCATTCTTTTCAATTTTCAGCATATATTTCCCTTGACTCTTAGAAAAAAAAAATTCAATTTTAACCCATAAAACAATAAAAAATATTAAAATTTTATTTATTACATAGTATTTTAGTACTTTTTAATATTTCTTTTTAAATTATAATATTATTTCATTTGTAAATTAAAAAATTTAATTTTAACATGTTTGTGTACCGAAAATATGGACAATGTACTACAATTGAAAATAACATGTTGAAATAATTCGCTGGTCAAATACGCTAATATAATCCGCTAACGCTAATCGCTAACTGCTAATTGTCAAACAAGGACAATGCGAGATAGTTTCCCACTTCAATTTGTTGTGTGATTTTTATACTCTCTTTGTCAACAAATCCCTCAAGTAGTTAATATGATTGACTTAATTATATATTTTTTAATTTTTTCATGGTATTAATAAAATACTTGGTAAAAAAATATGTAACATTATTTTGTATTATAACTTTGATATTTAATTAAAAAATAGTGCACAAAAAAGATAGTGGACAATGTAGTGAATATAATTGATGATTTTGAATGTAAAGAATTTTTACATTGGAGAAAAATAAAGACAATATAACTAATGAAATTATTTCTCTTAATTAGTTTATTGATAATGAATATTTTTTTAATAAAGACATTATAGGGACAATGTATCGAATATAATCAATTAATAAATTTGAATGTAAAGAATTTTTACATTGGAGAAAAATAAAGACATTATAACTAATGGAATTATTTCTCTTATTTAATTTATTGATGATGAATAATTTTTTTTAATAAAGACATTGTAGACACATAATTCTAAATTAAAAAATGCATATGTATTAATTTTTGTTGTAGCTACTAAATTATTATTTAATTTAGTAAGAGTAAAATAGAGTACTAATTATGTCAACTTTGATTGGGATGTGGTTCGAACCTAAGACTTTTATAGCTTATTGAAATCAATGAGTAAGTTAACGGAGAATATAATTTTTAAGGGAATTTTGATTGTGATGGAGTTCGAACCTAAGACCTTTTTTTTTTTAATTGAGATGGATAAATTTGGAAACCTCAAGGAAAAATTAAAATTTGAACAATCTAAACCATTCATTTGATTTAATAATTTGACGGACATTTTTCTATCCCATTATAGGCCTAACTTTTTTTTATGACTCTTATTAATATAGTATAATATAATAGGATACAATTGGAAATCTCAAGGAAAAATTAAAACATGAACCATTCATTTGATTTAATAATTTGACGGACATTTTTTTCTACCCATTATAGGCCTAACTTCTTGACTCTTATTAGTATAGTGGATAGTGGATAATAGAGGGACTTTTTTTTTTGTTTTTTTTTTTTTTGTTTTTTTTTTATTTTTTTTTTTAGTATTAGTAACTCTGTTACAAATATACAATGTAGTATATGTTCATAGCTACTTTCTTAACCTACTGAAACACAAAGAGTCAATATTGCCTCCATTGAGTCTCAAATCCATGACCTCCCATTTGGGTGAATCACTTGATGCTATTCTTACACTCTCCTATTCTTTCACTCTCCATTTTTGTGATGCAAGAATCCAACAATAATAGGAAAGGAGGAACTCCATATCATCCCTCTTCTCATTATTCTCCACCTACAAATCCACACCATATAAAATAAGCTAGCTAAAATGATAACCACGGGACATATTAAGTACCCTGTAAAAATTTAAAAAGCAAGTTCATAACAATACCGGAGGAAAATCAGATATTGCATCCTCTAGAAAGAGTTATCTTCAATTTGGCATCATGCCCTTCATCATATGCATTATGCAACAGCTAGTGTTTAGCTGCAGTCATGAAAGAACATATATTATCAGGATTGCCAACAACAAAGATTAACATGGAAGAAATAATTAATTATGCAAATTCTACCTCAAACTCAGTGGGAATAACACCTTGGCTTGATTTCACAACCTTATGACAAGTAGTTCACAAAAATCATATGCATAAAAAAATTGGCTGCTTTATTGACTAACTGGAGGGAATGGACTTTCAATAGCAAAGTATAAGGAATGTAAGAAAAATATTCATACTATGGCCTTTGCAGTTTAAGATAAGCAAATGGTGCCAGACTGCCAATAGAAAAGAAAGAGTCACGAAAGAACATGTCATTCTTTTAAGTTTTCAGCATATATTTCCCTTGACTCTTAAAAAAAAAAAAATCAATTTTAACCCATAAAATAATAAAAACTATTGAACTTTATTAAAATTTTATTTATACATAGTATTTTAGTACTTTTTAATATTTCTTTTTGAATTATAATATTCTTTAGTATTGATATTTCATTTGTTAAATAAAAATTTTGATTTTAACATGTTTGTGTAAGGAAAATATGAACGTAACCACAATTGAAGATGATATATATTTAAGGAAGAAGGTATCAATTATCTATTTCGCAGATGAAATGTGCTAAAATTGAAAAGTCATAAACAATAAAGATAATAAAATTATATATAAAATGTCCATGTACTAAGTAAAATTTTAATGTAATTAATAATTTTGTTCCTCTAGGAGTTAAAATTGTAATTTTTTTGAAGAGTTAGATTAATATATTGCAACGGTAAAAGTTAAGAACTAAAATAACTAACAATGAATAATTAAGGGATGAAAAATACATTTTTCCAATGAGTTAATACCCAAGATGGTCCTCGACTATAATGGTTTTTCTTAATTTCGTCTTATACGACTTTGGTGGCAGCTAATATAGTCCTAGCCTTTTGTGTTTTTGATTAATTTAGTCCTCTGTTTTTTATTCCTTCGATTTGGTGTTAAATAGAGAGAAAATTCAGTAATTTCTATATTGACATCTCTTTACTCCTAGACCTGCGAAATGTGAAATCCCTCTTTCTTTTACGAATTACTCCCAAACTTGCGAATATAAAATTTGATTCGCGGGTTTGGGAGTAATTCTAAGAGAAATTCGTAAAAGAAAGAGGGATTTCACACTTCGTAGGGCTGAGAGTAAAGAGAGGCTAATATCGAGATTACTGAATTGTCCATTTATTTAACACCAATTTGACGGAATAACAAATTGAGGACTAAATTGAGCAAATACACAAAAGTCTGGGACTACATTATGTTACCAAAGTCATTTAGGACGAAATTAAGAAAAACCACTATAGTCGATGACTATTTTGGGTATTAACTCTTTTTCCAATTATATATTTGATAGTGTAATTGTATAAGTTGTTGAATGTTGACTATTGATTGATAAGAGACTTTCGTTGAAATAAACTTATGGAGAAAATAAAAAAAATTGAAAAGATGAAAATAGCCTTGTCTAAAAGCAGCATGAAGTGACTCTCCCAAATGAGAGGTCATGGGTTCGAGTCTCGGTGGGGGCGGTATTGACTCGCTAGACTTTAGTATGTTGAAAAAGTATATATGAACATATATTATACTAATATGTCACCCGTGTGATGCACGACTATATAGTTATGGTTATAGTATAATTAAGAAATATAAAATGAGTAATATATATTGACTAAAAGTAAAATAACTCGATGGAATTCAAAATACAATAATCTTACAAATTATTGAAAATTTCTTTGTAAACAACATTTTGTGTATTGTTTCAAACTCAAGAATCAACAAACGTTCACTCCCAAATTCGGTTGTGTATTTATGGGTTGCACAAAGCAAGAGGCAGAATTGTTACTTATTTAAATGTAAAAGGATTAAAACTATCAAACATATCAACAATTTAAAAAGAGTTAATTACCGAAATGGTCCCTTGACTATAATGAAATTATCAATTTGCTCATTACTTATTTTTTTTTACCAATTAAGTCCCTCAACTTTATAATTCTTAACCAATTTGGTCCTTTGTTTGTTTTTTCCGTTAGACATTTGCTAACTCGTGACCAAATTGATAATTTCGCTATAGTCAATGGACCATTTTAGTAATTAACTTTTCGGAGACAATGGTGCATGCGAATGACCACGGGTCGGTTCGAACCGAATTGTGCACTGTTCAAACCGAACCGGAACCGTCGTCATTCCGATTCCAAACTAAAAAATAAATTTAAAATTTTTTAATTATTATTTATTATTTGATTAAAGTTTAATTATTATTTGATTAAAATTTAAACTTTAAATAACATTTTAAAGTTCTACGATAACAATTTTTTTAAAAATATAGTTTAACTTTGAAGTTTAAATATTTCATATGACTATTTTAAAAACATTTTAGAATGAAAAATTTTCAAAAAGAAAAAAAATAATTGTTGAATTTTGACAAATTTAAAAATACAAAATAAAATTTACAAAAATAAAAAAATCCGGTTTGAACCGGAACCGCCGGTTCCAAAACCGGATGTGTAACCTTTATACAAGGTTCAATTCCGACTTGGTCGATTCCATAACCGTGAACCGTCATTTTGGAACTGGAACCAAACTGTGGCCATGACTACATGTGAATATGTGATGACCGAAATAGTTCATTGACTATAGCAAAATTACCAATTTGGCCCCGAGTTAACGGATGTCTAATGGCAAAACAAATGGAGGACCAAATTGGTTAAGATTTTTAAAGTTGATGTACTTAATTGGTTTAAAAAAATAGTCAAGGACCAAATCGGTAATTTCGCTATAGTCAAGGGACCATTTCAGTAATTAACTCATTTAAAAATTAAAGAATGAATACATATGTTGTAAGATAATAATTTACCGTTTGTCAAATTAGCAAATGGTTCTCTAATAAAATTAGAATAAACCTGGACTATGTGGTCCAATGGTACCCGGGTTGGACTTCCATTTGAAAGGTTGTGAGTTCGAGCCTCAATGGAGGCGTTATTAGCTCTTTGTGTTTCAATAGGTTGAGAAAGCATATGCACAGATACTACGATGTAATAGAGCTAGTAGCATTCAAAAAAAAATTAGAATAAACCATGGTCCTGTTGAAATTAGTCATGTACCGATGTCCATATCCTCAGATAAATAAGTTGATGGTGTTTGAATGTTTTTATTTTCTGAGAAGAGACATTCAATATGTGTAAGAAGTAAAAGGATATGTAAACATTTAATAACTAAAGCATTGATTAAATATCAAAATAAAAAATTTTACACAGAATATGAACACGATAATACCTTAATAATTAGAGTGCTCACTACTTCGTTGATATTTTAAACAGTTTTTTAACTCTAGTTTGTTTTATATTGTTGAAGAAACCAGTTCATAAGAAGTTCATGAAGAAACAAACAATCTAAAAGGAAGAAAGGTTAAAAAATGTTCACACTTACCTTGGTTAGCTGTTATGTTCTTTCTTTTTCCTCCGATCACAAGTTATCATCCTCATTGACTTACAAAGAAGATTCTTCAAATAGGGTTTATGAATAATATTGTATATGATTAGTTTAGGTGTATACCATGGTGTATTAAGATTTGAGGAATAAAATCTCACTTAGGGTCTGTTTGGCAGAGCTTATTTAGGAGCTTATAGCTTATTTTAAGCTAGTAGTAAGCCATAAGCTATGTTTGGTAATGTTTCCAAAATAAGCTCCTAGCTTAAAATATGAGCTTATTTTAAAACGCTACCTTAGGTGGCCTTTCAAAATAAGCTACTAGCTTCCTAACATTTTTTTCATCTTTATCCTTATTATTTTAAAGAAATGACATACTCTACCCTTCTCAATTAAAACTCTTTTTTCTTCTCATCAACTTTCACCGCATGACAATCCCTTCATCTTCATTCGCACTCTGCTCCCTTCATCTTCATTCGCACTCCATCATCCATCAGCCATCGCACTCCGTAGAAGCATCGTTCACCAGCCATCGTACTCCGCAACATCAGCCATCGCACCCCACAGTCCCATCAATGAAAATTTAAGTCAGACCTCTATTGAGATGAAGGAGATTCGCAACAATATTGCTACATCATTATGGGATGCTAGATCATGATTATGCTAATAGTTTTATTTCAAAATGTTAATTTATTTTGAAGACAAAATGTTAAATTTTAATATGTAAACAAACTACTTTAAATTTTTTGAAGATGTCATTTTTAGTCTTTTTACATTTATCAACTAATCAAAAAACTAATTTTACCAAACAATTTCAATCATAACAGCTAGCTTAACAGTTCTTCAGTTTTCAGCTCCTAACTAATAGCTTTTCAACTTTTCAGCTCCTAGCTTATAACTTTTCAGCTAGATTTATCAAACAGAGCCTTAATCACTTAACATAAATAAAATTCAGAGATTACCTTAAAAAAAAAAAAAAATCATCCAAAACTACATCATTTTACTATGCGGAAAAAATACCACAATTTGATTCACCAAAGTTGTATAGCTTTATTAGAAATCCCACCACCCGAGTTCCACAATCAGCCGTGTCTCTATCTCCAGTCTCCACTCCCAGAGTTTTCTCTGTGTGGCGTCTGCTACTCTGCTCCACCGCTAATCTTCAAGAGGAATATAATAGCATTCTGTTTCCCTTCCGCTTTCCTAACCCGCAAAGGCCCAAACCAAATTAAACATCAGAGGTGAGGGTTTCTAATCCGTCACTTTTTCCCCAAAGCAGCCCAACTTGTTAGACCATTCTTCTTAGTACGTAAATAATGCCCAACTTCCCCAGCTATAATTATATTGTCAGTAATTAATCTGTCCGGCACAAACGCGCTTTGCGTAGCTGAAATTACAACATCCAGAACCATCTTCAGTCTATTAGCAATCACTTTTGTCAGAATTTTATAAGTAACGCTGCACAATGCTATCGGACGGAGATCCGAAACACGTTTAGGCACCCATATTTTAGGAATTAAAACCACATTCGTCTCATTAATCCCAACGGGTAAGTGACAATTGGCAAAACAATCAATTATAAGTCTACAGAGATCATATCCAATAATTGACCAAAATGCTTGGTAGAAGGCTAGTGACATACCATCTGGACCTGATGCTTTATCGGGGGCCATTGAGAATAAGGAATCTTTAACTTCTGAATGTTCAATTGGACGCATCTATTGTATATTCATAGCATGAGAAATTCTTGATGTCACTCCACTCATGAGCCCAGCATGACATGAGGAACTACGAAAAATATCTTTATAATAATCTAAGACCACGGAATGCATTGACCTGCCATCAACATAATTGCCATTATCATCCTTCAATCTGTGAAGATAATTGCCACTAACTCTATTACATTGTAGTATACTTTCTCATACTTTCTCAACCTACCGAAACACAAAAAGCTAATAACGCCTTCACTAAAACTAGAACTCACAACCTTCTAAATGGAAGTCCAACCCGAGTACCATTAGACCACATAGTCTTTGTCCTAATTAATCACTTAACATAGTGAAAGGTTCCCGTGCATTTGTTGTTTCCCGTGCGGATGTGCGGTGGATTAATGTGCGTGAAATTTGTACTCAATGTGCGTGAGTGTTGTGTTTAATGTGCCTGAGATTTGTACTTAATGTGCGTGAATGTGCAAAATGCAGTAGAAAATATTATGCCAGCTTCTTCCCCATCCCCAGTAGCCATTTGCCCCCTCCCTGATGATGATGATGCGGAGGCGAGCTATGGAGGTTAAGAATTATGAGAATAATACAACAGAAATCCACACTTTGTTGCTGTGCAAATTTTACTGTGCGTGCGTTATTTATATAAACATTCAACTGTATTGAAGGTAGTTGATAACCCAGAATCCATGGCCAAATTGAAGGAAGAAGTAACAAAAAGCTTTGGCGTTAATGTGCGTGAGTTTCTGTTCTGCTTCCTTCTGAGCTCGTAATTCTGAAATACTCAGGCACATTAAGCACAAATCTCACGCACATTAAACAGAATACTCAGGCACATTAAGTACAAAACTCACGCATATTAACATGACGCACATTAAGTACAAATCTCAGGTACATTGAGTACAAATCTCACGCACATTAAGTATAAACCTCACGCACATTAATCCACCGCACATCCGCATGGGAAGCAACAAATACACCTGATTCCTTCCCACTTAACATAAATAAAATTCAGAAATTACCTTTAAAAAAAAATCATTCAAAACGACATCAGTTTACTATGCGGAAAAAATACCATATATTTTTTTAGAAATTAAATACCATAATTTGATTCGCCCAAAGTTGTATAGCTTTATTAGAAAACCCTCCACCCTAGTTCCACAATCAGCCGTCTCTCTATCTCCAGTCGAGTCTTCTCGTGGCGTCTGCTACTCTGCTCCACCGCAAATCTTCAAGAGGAATAGCATTCCGTTTACCTTCAGCTTTCCTAATCCGCAAAGGCCCAAACTAAACATCAGAGGTGAGGGTTTCTAATCTGTCACTTTTCCCCTAATCTCTGTTTTCTTCCCAACTCTTCGCTTCCTAATTTCCTTTTTATTTACGAAATATGGAATCTTGCAGTTGAAGAATAGAACGATTTTAGCATTTGATTTCGACTGACGCCTCATGGATGCAAGTAGGGATTTAATAATAGAGCTGCCGATAGAGATAAAGGACAGAATTTTAGAGTGTTTGCCCACCCGAGACGCCGCCAGAACTGCTCTTCTCTCAAGGCACTGGAATGATGCTTGGTTGCAGCATGGGCGGCTTGTGTTCGATCGGGAATTCTTGGAAAGTCTCCAACAGCGCCAAGATGATAAGAAAATCTTGGATGGTAGAACCTCCGTGAACATAATCAATAATATCCTGTTTCACCGTGCTTGGCCGGTTAAGAAATTTACTCTACACATTCCATGTGCTGATCTTATGCAGCAGTCTGATTTTGATAGGTGGTGTCTTTTTCTTTCACAAAATGGTGTGGAGGAACTTGACATATTTTTATATAGTGATCTAGCGCCAGTTTATGAGCTGCCATTTTGTTTACTCTCTTGCAGGACAATTAAGAAACTGATAGTCCAAGGTGTGATTATTGATTTGCCTGTAAATGCTTGTGATATATTTTCCAATGTCACTTCATTAGAGTTCTTTTATGTTAAATTTAAGCGCGGTGTTAATGAAATTGCCTCTAGTATTAGTATTCCTAATCTTGAGAAGCTGGCTTTCGAAGATTGTGATGAGATCGATGAGTTTGAGATCAGTAGTCCTCCAAAGCTTGAAATGTTATCTGTTATTGATTTTATGTATGATGTATATGCTTCGAGATGGTTGACACCGCATTTGAAAGCCATTAAGACTCTTCGGTTGTGTGGCTCTTTGTTGAGGGTGAGAACTTAACTCATTTTACTTGATGCAAATGGATGGATAGATATAATTCTTTACCATTTGGCTTGTTGTGGTTAATTTTGTTTTGTTATTGCTATTTTTCTAGTATATGGATGCATCTATGTTTCCAACTGCAATAAATCTGCAAGTGATGAAGCTACATGAATTAAATATTGATTGTCGGGAGGAGCTTGCCGTTGCTATGCAATTGCTTAAAAGATGTCCTAACCTATGTGAACTGCATATTTTGGCGCAGGAGGTTGAGTATATATATTTGGCAATCATGTGTGGTTCTTGTTTTGCTTTTTCAAATGTCCTCATTGTTGTGCTTGTCTTTCATTTCTTCTTGAGTTATAGTTCGGTTCGAAGGATTACAAAGAAGCTGCTTCAAGGCTTTTGGAGGATCCAGATAGTTGCTTTGTTAGTAATGAGCTGAGAATGCTTAACACAATCAAGATTGAATCAAAGTGTGCATCTGCGCTCCAAATGCTTTTTATAAAAATGTTACTTTCAAAATCTCCTGCGCTAGAGAGATTTGTTCTGAAGTTTTGGGATATGAATGCCCTCGAGGTGAGAAAAATCCAAAGGAAGTTGGAATGCTTTCCGCGTGCATCTTCAAACGCACATTATATTGTCTTCACGGACAATGATAATGATTCTATGGGTATGGATTACTGGCAACATTGGTTTAGCCTTTCACAGACTTGGTGAATCTCCATGGGTTCAATCTTTAGAAATGTAAGCAATGGTAGTGTTGGAAGTTGAAATGTTTTCTAAAGTTGTTTAGCATGATTTGGCAAGCATTGTGGGCAATTAAGAATGTTCCTCTATTTGCGTTTGTTAATAAAATACTTCAATTATGTTTTTTTTTTCCATAAATTAGTTCATCTAACAATGTTAATGTTATTTACTTACTCCCATAGTGAACTTGGTTGAAGGAAAGAAGGGTGTTTTTGGTAGGGAGAGGAGGAAGAGGGTATTTCAAACACATCATTATGAGAAGGCACAACTGTACTGTTGAGTAGATTGAATAGAAGTATATGCACTAAAAATACTCCAAACAATTTTGTATGAAGAGTACTTGCAATTAATTAACTTAAAACAAAAAATGAGGTGTGCTAGTACATTCAAAATTTGGTAAGGATTCTCACAAACCATTACGAACTTATAGTAAAGATTGAGGGGATGCATAAAATTAAAAGAAATTAGGATCAAATAGGCCATCGAACTGCACACGATAATGCAATTAGGTCAAAAACTTACAATTGGATCCCTAAACTAACCAAATTCATGCAAATCCTCCAATTTGCAAGTTTCCAAAAGGTCATCCCAAATTAAATTATTTGTTTTTAAAAAATAACTATTTAATATTTATATATATATATATATATATATATATATATATATATATATATATATATATATATATATTTTAAAAAGGACTTCCGGCAAGCGACCTTCTTTGTCTCCAAGCGGTTTCTTCGTCTCAATGGACGGAGACGAAGAAACCGGCCGTAGACGAAGAAACCTTCTTCGTCTCCGGCCGGAAGTTTTGTTTTTTTTTTTTTTTAATTTTAAATAATTATTTTTTAAAATTTATTTTTTTAAAAAATAATTTAATTTGGATGACATGTTGGAAACCTGCAAATTGGAGGCTTTGCATGAATTTGATTAGTTTAGGGACTAGGGACTCAATTGTAGATTTTTTTTAGGTTCAGTGATCTAATTGTATTATCTGCAGTTGCCTATTTGACTCTTATTCCAAATTAAAATGATTATTTGTACGCAATTTTTGCTTTTGTGGAGGCATTAATGAAATGTAAAAGCTCCTGGCCTACATAATTTTAAACTCGCAATTATAGTTAAACAGCTAATCTCGAGCAATGAAAACCTTCTCAATTCTTGGAAAGCAACCAAGTAACACCATGATGAATAATTACATTTCATACCTATACCCTAAACCCATTAAATCGGCTGAACTTCAAAGTGCAAAGCATTTTTTGTGCTTGAACCACACTAGTAAGTTCCTCCAAAAGTTCAAATTCCTTTGGATTTAATTGAAAAAACAAAAATCAATCAGTTTATAATTTACATAACTAATTTGCATTAAGAAATGCAACAATAATGGATTCAATTAGAATTTTTCTTCATCGGTAATACATGAATTTTACTAGTGTCTTTACTAGTCATCAATTTCTCCAACTCTTTTGATCCTAAACTAGAGTCTTCCAATTTAGATAAGTGGTTTCTTTTTTTATCAAGAAATGGTGTTGAGGAACTTTACATATCTCTTTGGGGCCGTCATAATAAGCTGCCATTTTGTATAGTCTAGCCTTGTGCCCCACAATTAAGCAACTGAGACTCTATGGTTTGAGTTTTGATTGCCCAATAAATCTCCTTCTATATTACCCTGTGTCAGTCACTTCATTAGATTTTACAAAAGTTATTTTTAATCATATTGTTAATGGAATTGTCTATAGAATTCCTAATCTGAAGAAGCTCGGTTTAATTTGTTGTGAAGGGATCAATAATTTTTAGATCAGTGCCCCAAAACTTGAAAGCTTGTCTATTTTTAATTTTTAACCTTGGAGTACTGGAGTCAATAGTATGTAAGGCTTTTAATTTTTTTTTTTTTTCTTTCTAAAGGCTCCATTAAGGCTTTCTAAATTGATGAAAAATGCAATTGAATCGTAATATTAAACAACCTATTAAGTGTTACTGTTGATTTTGATTTAGAACTCGGGGGTTTCAATTTTGATTTTGATTACCCGGTAAATGTTGCTATTGGTTGTATATTTCATGGCGTCACTTCATTAGTTTTCAATGAGGTTGAGTTTAAGAGTAGAATTAGTGGAGGAGTCGTCTCTAATCTTGAGAAGCTTTCTTTCTGTTTTTGTGTTGGGATCAATAATTTTAAGATATGTGCTCCAAAACTTAAAAGCTTGGATTTGGCTTTTGTTTTTTATGCGGTTGAACAGAGGTCGTGTTCGCCAAATTGGAGAGTATTTAAGGCACTTTGTTTATATGGCCGTGATTTGTTATTGGTGAGATTCTTTACTTTCTCCTCATCTTAAAGCAAGTATATATGCCTGCATTGATGTGCGGGCAGCTCAATTGGGCGTTAGATGGTGTTGGAGTTGTATGTTTCTGTACACCAAACACAAGTTTTCCCACCTCAAATCACTATGTATGTTAATGTGGTTTACTCCTCCACTATCTTATCATATTGGGTCTGAGGCAAAAAAGTTTTACCTTTTGTGGTCAAAGATTTTATTATTATTATTATTATTATTATTATTATTATTATTATTATTATATTTTTTTGGCTTTCTGGCTTGTTCAATTAGAGTTTTCTCATGACTAATTTTTGTTTTCTTTACTGTTTTTCAGCTTGATGATGTTGTAGTAGTGGCACAGGCGTTCCCAACAGCAAATCTGCATGTAAAATGGGTGATGGATTCAGATTCTGACTTTGGTCAGATCACTCTTGCTTTGAAATTGCTTGAAAGATCCCCCAACCTATACGAACTGGAGATTAAAGCAGAAAGCATGCCGGTAAGACATGTAATCTACAGAAATCATGTTTTTTTTCCTCAAATTAACTCACGATTGTATGTGTTTTGTGGAAGATTTATATAGGGATGGTGTATTAGAATATCCTTTTTTGAAAATTTACTGTAACCACTCATAATCTCCATTTACTCACAATTATTGCTTATTTTGACAGCTAGTATCTAATAGTATTAGCTCGAGAGAATTTTGATATTTTTCATAACTTTTCCTTCCCATGTTGAATTATTTGGTTGCAACCCCAGAAATTTGTCAACAACTTCTATCTAGGTTGCTTATATAGGGTGATTAAAAATATGTAGGAAAGTGTATCTCATGCACACATGGAGTGGATGGTTTGATTCTTTGTTTTCCCTAACATGCACGTCTTTCATCCTTGTTGAGTTATAGTCAAGGGGAAGGGTTCAGGTGTGGGTATAGCTTCCCGTGCGGTTGTGCGGTTAGATCTGAGCTGTTGATCAAATTTAGATCAACGGCTCAAATCAATAAAAATTAAAAAAAAAACGCGTGTCGAGAAGAAGATAGCACCTACACAGCGTCTACACAAATGATAGCGTCTGCACAACCTCATGCACATTAAGTACAAACCCCACACACATTAAGCACAGCCTCACGCACATTAAACACAAACCCCACGCACTTTAAATATTAACTCACAGATTTTAAGTTTCAACAACTATTGACATTAAGCACAACCTCACGCACATTAAGTACAAACCCCACATACATTAAGCACAGCCTCACGCACATTAAACACAAACCCCACGCACTTTAAATATTAACTCACAGATTTTAAGTTTCAACAACTATTGACATTAAGCACAACCTCACGCACATTAAATACAAACCCCACACACATTAAGCACAACCTCACGCACATTAAGCACAAACCCCACGCACTTTAATATATTAACTCACAGATTTTAAGTTTCAACAATTATTGACATTAAGCACAACCTCACGCACATTAAGTACAAACCTCACACACATTAAGCACAACCTCACGCACATTAAGCACAAACCCCACGCACATTAATCACAGATCCGCTCACCTTAATTTTGACCTACATGCAAAAATTACAAAATTGCCACCGCGTTTTTTTTTTTTTTTTTAATTTTGACAATTCTGGACGTTGATTTAAGCGAGATGAATGGTCCAGATTAAACCGCACAACTGCACCTGGGCACCCTAACCGCACCAGAACCTAATTCTATAGTCAAGTATGTGGATTGACAAAGATGCTATACTCCAAGAATTATGAAGGATTCTTGCTTTATCAATCAAGATTTGAAGACGCTTAAGACAATAATCAAGATTGGTCCTTTAGCAGTTCCATATTGGATATGCATATTACGGCAGCATTTTTAAAATTGTTGAACCTTGTTGGAGCGTTTGCAAGAACTTAATTAAGCTTAGCTCGTTCTTTCGTTCTTTCAGGTGGATGTAACTGATTGTCCACTATTTATAGTTAAACAACTGGTTGTCCGCTATTTAAATCAGAGCTCCAAAACATCATTAATATGTCCTCCTCATGACATTAATCAAGATCTGAAAATGCTTAACACAATCAAGATTGATTCAGTTAGTGGATCTAAATGCGAAATGTTGTTTGCACGGCGGGCAGAATTCGTCAATATTACTATATGAGGTTGTTTTTCCTATGTACAAGTCTTTTAATACTTTAATATACGGGAAGCTTATTGTTGCCTATTGAAGCTCACCTAGTATCTATGTTATTTAAGTACTCCCATAGTGCAGTTGGTTGAAGGAAAGAAGGTTGTTTTTGATAGGGAGAGGAGGAAGAGGGTATTCCAAACACATCATTACACCCTATTGAACTTATACCAAATATTGAGGAGATACATAAAATTAAAATAATTATATGTAAAGTAATTTCTGCTTTTGTGGAGGCACGAGGAAATCGTAAAAGTGTCACTCGTTATCCGAGTCAAACATTAGAATTCAAATAATGACAACCTTCTCAAATAATGGATTATATTGCATTTCAAACCTCAACCTGTTAAATTGCATTTTCTATGTTTGAGCCACACTATTAAGTTCCTTCAAAAGTATAAAATCATCTGATCTTGATTTAACTTCAAGAAGTAATAACAAAACATAAAAATAAATAATCAATCAGTTCATAATTTACATAACCAATTTGCATTAAGAAATGCTACAATAATGGATTCGATCAATTAGAATTTTACTTAATAGTTCATCCATATATATATATGTGTGTGTGTGTGTGTGTGAAGATTACCTCTAGATATAGTATTTGAAGTGAGAATCCACTATGTAAATTTTACTTTACATGATGACTTCAATGCATGCATTTGCATTCCGCCATTGTTGTTTGGTTATTTATCACTTTGTTGCCAATGAGAATCTGTACTTTCAGACTCTTCCTTCATAGAAATTGCAGATATAATCTCTGTTTTTTTTTTTTTTTTTTTTTTTTGGGTTATTTTTTCTAGTTTGAAAATGTTCAAATAGCCACACCGAGGATCCCACACCTAACATCTCACCTTTGCTATGCAATTGCTTATTTCCCCTTGTTAATTTCCTTATGGTTGTGTTGAGTTGTAGCCATGTTAATACAAGACATAAATGTTGCTTCAAGACTTTTGGACGATCCAAACAAATGAGCAATTGCATTATTAATCCTGATCTAAAGATGCTTAAAACAATCAAGAAATGGCTTTCTTTTTGGCTTCTTGGTAAATGCTTGATGTATATTTTCCAACATCACTTCATTATTTTTCGAGCATGTTTGGTTTGAACGTGATGTTAAATAATTAAAGAATTTTGTTATTTAACTATTATTATTATTTTTAATTGAATGACAAGAGAAACTTGCAACTATTATCCTACACACCTTAAGATTTTGCTACTATTATCTCTCACAAGAGTGTAAAATGTTGATGTAGTAGCAACACTGAGGTTCCAATAACAATAAATTAGCAAGTAATCAAGGTTGGTATAACGTTGTGGCTGCTTTGTGTTACGTGAAAGCAAAATTTATGAACTTATTCTGAGTTAGTTATGTTCTGATGGCGTGATAGCTTATTTATAATTTAAAGGAAAATTCATCAAAAGAATCTTGGAGTGAATAGTACTTGCAATTGTACGTGGTTTTAACTTTTTTTAAGGCTCCATTGGAGCATCCTAAATTGACGAAAAATGCAATTATTGAATCATAATATTAAACAACGTATTAGTTATTGTTACTTTAATGTAATTTTCACAAATTATAAAATTTTAATATTGATAAATTTGTTTATTATCCACACATTCTATCACAATTATCCAGTTGCGAATTTGAAATCAGAGAGAAATAGGCATAAACGGCTATTGTTTTGGATCCAACTGTTTTGGCCATTTCCAATATCAGATATTCAGATCCCATAAGAACATGAACAGGAATCCCATATAGAAAGCTAATAGTACAGTTAAACTTGTTGAGTTGTTGTTTTGGATCCAATAATGGCTGCAAGAAAGGATATAATAAGTGCTCTTTTAGACGATGTAAAGGAAAAGATTTTAGAATGTTTGCCCATTCGAGACGCTGCCAGAACTGCTCTACTCTCCACTCACTGGAAACATGTTTGGTTGCGCCATGGACGCCTTGTGTTCATATTGACTTCTCCGAATGTCTCAGAAACCGCGAGGGTGATAAACGCGTGGCGCTCCTCAACATTATAAACCAAATTCTCTTGCACCGTGCTGATCCGGTTAAGAAATTTACTCTCTGCATTTTTTGCACGGAATTGGAAGGTCCTAAGCCGGACATAGATCCTTGGTCCCCTTATCTATCAAGAAATGGCGTTGAAGAGCTTAATATCACTATATCTGGAAAACAATATAAGCTGTCATCTTATATAATCCCGTGCCGAACACTTAAGCAATCGAAACTCGGGGTATATATATTTCCTGGCATCACTATGTTAATGCGGTTTACCCCCTCCACTATCCAATCGTATTGGCTCTGAGGAGAGAAAATTTTGCTTTTTGTGGAAAAAGTTTTTTTTTTTTTTTTTTTTTTTTTCAGAGCCTTTGGGCTTGTTAGAGTTCTTCTCAAGGCTAATTTTTGTTTCCTTTTTTTAAGCTTGATGATGTTGCAGAAGTCGCACAGGCGTTCCAAACAGGAAATATGCAAGTAATATGGTTGATAGCTTCAGGCTTTGGTCGTGAAAAGGAAATCGTTGTTGCTTTGGAATTGCTTCAAAGATCCCCCAAGCTACGTGAATTGGTACTAACTTATTTTGAGAGTTGGTATCTACAATATTAGATCGAGAGAAATTTGAGATTCTTCATAGCTTTTCTTCCCTTTGTTGAATTGAGTAATTTTTCAACAAGTTTTATCTAGGTTGCATATATAGGGTGATTAAAAACATGTAGGAAAGTGCATTTCATTCCGGTTTTCTCTAACATGTTTCTCATTCTTGTTGAGTTATAGTCGAGTAGGTGGTTTGACAAAGATGCTTCTTCAAGACTTACGAAGGATTCTTGCTTTATCAATATAATCAAGATTAGAAGATGATTAGGATAATAATGAAGATTAAGTGTCTTAGCGGATCCATATTGGAGTTGTATTTTTTGAAATTATCACTGCTCTCTTTCCCAAATCCTTGAACTTCCTTTAGGTTTTAGATTACATAATAATTAATAGGAAAAATGGCACTTTTTCCCCCTATGTTATATGCTTATAGCACTTTTTCCCCCTGAGTTATTCATGCATCCACATTTGCCCCCTCAATTATTATAAAAGTGGCGGTTTTTCCCCCTGATAATATTAAATAGACATTTTTACCCTTAAATACATATTTTATTTATTTCTCTTGTTCAACAAATTATTGTTTATACGTAGGGACGGCCACGGTTCGGTTCGAACTGAACCGAACACTATAGCAATCAAATAAAAAAAAATTCGGTTATGATTCATAACATAACCCAATATTTGGGTTTCCGTTTATTAAAATTGTGAAGTGGAAAAAAATAGATTCTGAACCGTGAACCAGAGGTTCAAATCGGAACAACTACTAGCAATAGCTTAAAATTAGAATTATAATATTTGCAAATAGTGTATGTTTTTTTCGCATTTATATTGACTCTCACATATAAGTATATATAATCGCGATTTGGTTTTTATTTTGAATCGTTGTTTCACAATTTCGGATCCAATTTGAACTGTTGGTTCAAACATTATTTTAAAATTTTATTTTTTTATTTTTAAAGTATTCTAAATTCAACAATTAATGTATTTTATTTTTTCAAATTGTGGTTATAATTTGTTGGAGAAGTAAAATAAAGGAAATATTTATTTTAAGGGTAAATATGTCCATTTAATATATCAGGGGGGAAAATTGCCACTTAAATAATATAGGGGGAAAAAGTGCTATAAGTATATAACACAGGGGGAAAAAGTGCCATTTTCCCTAATTAATATTATTGTTGGTGTAAATCTATACTATTAATATTTCATATACAATTACGTTATTATGCAGAATTCCAATTAATATATATTAATAAATTCTCATATAACCTTTTGTTACCAATTAAGCTTTATTAATTCTTTTACCATTATATATATATATATATATATATATATATATATATATATATATATATATATATATAATAGAGATCATATGCGGAGGATGTGTCCAGGTGAAATTGTGAGATGATAGCCATTGATCTTGCCAAAATCAACGTCTAGGATGAACACGGATTAAAGAAAAAACTCGGTGGCAATTTGATCATTTTGCATATTGTTCAAACTTAAGATCCGTCATTTAATGCTTAATGATTAAGGTGCGTTAGTTATACATTTCAGAACTTAATGTGCGTTTTTTGTTGAAACTTAAGGTGTGCGTCATTCTAAAACTTAAGTGTGTCTGTTCAAAGCTTAAGTTTCTCGTTAGGGCTTAACTTTATTGATTCTTAATAGTAGGGGTGGGCGTTTCGGGCTTCGGTTTCTGCTTTTTCCGATTTTGGTTTTTTTATTTTAAAAAAGTTAAACCATGCATTCAGTTTTACATTATAGTTCGGTTCGGTTTTGGTTCGGTTTAAGATGCTCAAATTTCAACATTTCTTAATTTTTCGAACATATTATCAAACAATATATATTCACATTACCAAGCATCAGTTAACTTTTTTGCACAACCAACTTTTCAGTTGGTTCACTTGGAATATTTTTATTGACAAGATGAATAATCATCTATTTGTATAGTCGATATTAGAAGAACAAGTGTCAAGGAGCCCTTGGCCTAAGAGGAAAGGAACCAGTTGGGTTTGCCAAAATAGGAAGTTCGGGCGTTGAGCTTAATCGAAACGAAGTGATGGGCGGTTGACAGGGTGTTTTTGGTGGTGGCCGGAGCGAGGACGGCGGCGGCAGTGACCGTCCGCTCGGAGGAGTTGGCGGACATGTCGATCGGAAGGGTGGAAGAGGGGATCGACGGTGAAGAGAGTGGTTAACGGAAGGTTGGAGAAAAAATAGGAAGAGTGGATCGAAGGCTAACTGATACCAGATGAGGAAGTCTAATTCACAATACAATAGGAAAAGCTAACGTAAAGGTTCCTATCTATTAGGCTAGTCACAGATGACTAACTCTCTACCATACAATTATTGACTATAGTATAACAATAATAATATGGAAAATAATAACATTACTAATACTATGTAGTTAATTTTTGGACACAATATATCATTGCTAGTGCACATGAATATTATTTTCCAGTGCACTTGAAATATATTCAGTACTAGAAAATAATTTCAGTGCACTGGAAATCAAAATTAGAATGATTGTAAAGCACATTAAATTTATAGAAACATGAAACTAAAGAAAATACGTAATATTGTAAATATAACTCAAGTTAGATTTGATTTGATTTGATGAAAAATTAATGAAATCAATGGTACGGTTTTACTAAAATGTCCATGAGTTTGTACGGAAAAATTTGAGCAATCACTTTTATTATTATACTAGCTTTTTACGCGCATTGCGCGATTGGGATAATGCCTAATATTATTATTTTTAAAAAAATAAGTACTTATATTAATGCAAGATTATATTGGAATTGTTCATGCATAGATAATTGAATGTTTAATTAGCGTATTTAAATAGGTAATTCTAAGTTTACAAATACAAGATAATATAGTCAAGATTGATTATAATTGTCAATAAAATAATTGTATAGGTATGGTTGAAACCAAATACGGGACATAAGGGAAAGCAAATAAAAATTAGGGCATAAAATATTAAATATATGCTAATATTGAAGAGCTAACTGCTGATTGCTAAACAAGTACATTGCGAGGTAGTTTCTCACTTCAATTTGTTGTGTGACTTCAGTACTCTTTTTGTCAATAAATCCCCCAAGTAGTTAATATGATTAGTTTAATTATATTTTTTTATTTTATAAAACAATTATTATTATTATTATTATTATTATTATTATTATTATTATTATTATTATTATTATTATTATTATTATTATTATTATTATTATTATGTATACCTTTAGGTCATTTTACATGTTAATCTAAACAGCTAATTTTTTCAAATATCTTTTTACCAACCGTTGATATAATTCGCTTGCCAAATCCGCTAACGCTAATCGCTAACTACTGATTGTCAAACAAGGACATTGCGAGGTAGTTCTCACTTCAATTTGTTGTGTGATTTGAATACTCTCTTTGTCAACAAGTTCCTCGAGTAATTAATATGATTGACTTTATTAATTATATATTTTTTTTTATTTTTTCATGGTATTAATGAAATACTTGGTAAATAAATATATAACATTATTTCTCTTATTTAATTTATTGATAATGAATAATTTTTTTGAATAAAGACATTGTAGACACATAATTCTAAATTAAAGAAATGCATATGTATTATTTTTTGTTGTAGCTACTAAATTATTATTTTAATTTAATAAGAGTAAAATAGAGTACTAATTATGCCAACTTTGATTGGGATGAGGTTCGAACCTAAGACCTTTCTTATTGAAATCAATGAGTAAGTTAACGGTGAACTAACGGAAATTAACAGAAAAGATAATATTTAACGGAAAATTTAACGGATAATCATATTCATTAAGGATAAATTAGGAAATCTTAAGAAAAAATTAAAATCTGATCAATCTGAGCCATTCATTTGATTAAAAAAATTGACCGCCATTTTTTCTACTCATTATAGGCCTAACTCTCTTGGGCTCTTATATTAGTATATATATATTAGTATACTAGTTTTGCATTGCGCTATTGGGATAATGCCCAATGTTTTTTTTTTTTTAAATAAGTATTTTAAAGTATATATCAATGCACGATTATATTGGAACTCATGCATAGATAATTGAATGTTGAATTTTGTGTATTTAAATAGGTAATTCTATGTTTACAAATACAAGATAATATAGTCAAGATTGATTATAATTGTCAATAAAATAATTGTATAGGTATGGTTGAAACCAAATACGGGACATAAGGGAGAGCAAATAAAAATTAGGGCATAAAATAATAAATATATACTAATATTGAAGAGTTAACGGTTGATTGCCAAACAAGGACATTGCGAGGTAGTTTTCCACTTCAATTTGTTGTGTGATTTGAATATTCTTTTTTATCAATAAATTCCCCAAATAGTTAATATGATTGGCTTAATTATATTTTTTTTTAATTTTTTTTAAAAACAATTATTATTATTATTATTATTATTATTATTATTATTATTATTATTATTATTATTATTATTATTATTATTATTATTATTATTATTATTATTATTATTATTATTATTATTATTATACCATTAGGTTATTTTACATGTTAATCTAAACAACTAATTTTTTCACATATCTTGTTACCAACCATTGATATAATTCGCTTGTCAAATCCGCTAATATAATCCGTTAACGCTAACCGCTAATTGTTGATTGTCAAACAAGAACATTCCGAGATAGTTCTCATTTCAATTTGTTGTGTGATTTGAATACTCTCTTTGTCAACAAATCCCTCAAGTAGTTAATATGATTGGCTTTATTCATTATATATTTTTTTAATTTTTTCATGGTATTAATAAAATACTTGGTAAATAAATATATAACATTATTTTGTATTATAACTTTGATAGTTAATTAAAAAAATAGTGCACAAAAAAAGATAATAGACAATGTAGTGAATATAATCAATTGATGAATTTGAATGTAAAGAATTTTTACATTGGGGAAAAATAAAGACAATATAACTAATAAAATTATTTTTCTTAATTAATTTATTGATAATGAATGACTTTTTTTTTAATAAAGACATTACAGGGACAATGTAGCGAATATAATCAATTGATGAATTTGAATGTAAAGAATTTTTATATTGGAGAAAAATAAAGACAATATAACTAATAAAATTATTTCTCTTATTTTTTTTTTTTTTGAAAATTATTTCTCTTATTTAATTTATTGATAATGAATAATTTTTTTTTAAATAAAGACATTGTAGACACATAATTCTAAATTAAAGAAATGCATATGTATTATTTTTTGTTGTAGCTACTAAATTATTATTTCTACTATATCTACTATACTAATAAGAGCCCAAGAGAGTTAGGCCTATAATGGGTAGAAAAAATGGCGGTCAAATTTTTTAATCAAATGAATGGCTCAGATTGATCAGATTTTAATTTTTCCTTAAGATTTACTAATTTATCCTTAATGAATATGATCATCCGTTAACTTTTCCGTTAAATATTATCTTTTCCGTTACTTTCTGTTAGTTCACCGTTAACTTACTCATTGATTTCAATAAGAAAGGTCTTAGGTTCGAACCTCATCCTAATCAAAGTTGGCATAATTAGTACTCTATTTTAGTCTTATTAAATTAAATAATAATTTAGTAGCTACAACAAAAAATAATACATATGCATTTCTTTAATTTAGAATTATGTGTGTACAATGTCGTTATTCAAAAAAAATTATTCATTATCAATAAATTAAATAAGAGAAATAATTTCATTAGTTATATTGTCTTTATTTTTCTTCAATATAAAAATTCTTTACATTCAAATTCATCAATTTATTATGTTCGCTACATTGTCCCTACAATGTCTTTACTAAACAAATATTATTCATTATCAATAAATTAATTAAGAGACATAATTTTATTAGTTCTATTGTCTTTATATTTCTCCAAGTAAAAAAATTCTTTACATTCAAATTTCAAATTCATCAATTGATTATATTCACTACATTGTCTATTATTTTTTGTGCACTATTTTTAATTAAATATCAAAGTTATAATACAAAATAATACTTTATAGTTGTTTACCAAGTATTTTATTAATACCATGAAAAAGTTTAAAAAAATATAATTAATAAAGCCAATCATATTAACTATCTGAGAGATTTGTTGACAAAGAGAGTATTCAAATCACACAACAAATTGAAGTGAGAATTACCTCGCAATGTCCTCGTTTGACAATCAGCAGTTAACGTTAGCGGATTATATTAGCGAATTTGACCAGCGAATTATATCAACGGTTGGTAAAAATATATTTGAAAAAATTAGCTGTTGTTTAGATTAACACGTAAAATGACCTAAGGGTATACATATATTTAATAATAATAATAATAATAACAACAACAACAACAACAACAATAATAATAATAATAATAATAATAATAATAATAGTTTTAAAAAATAAAAAAAATAAAAAATATAATTAAGCCAATCATATTAACTACTTGAGGGATTTATTGACAAAAATAGTATTCAAATCACGTAACACAACAAATTGAAGTAGGAAACCACCTAGCAATGCCCTTGTTTGGCAATCAGCAATTAACATTTCAATATTAGTATATATTTAATATTTTATGCCCTAATAATTTACTTTCCCTTATGTCCCGTATTTGGTTTCAACCATACCTATACAATTATTTTATTGACAATTATAATCAATCTTGACTATATTATCTTGCATTTGTAAACTTAGAATTGCCTATTTAAATACGTAAATTTAACATTCAATTATCTATGCACGAACAATGTCAATATAATCTTGTCTTGATATACTTTAAAGTACTTATTTAAAAAAAAAAACATTGGGCATTATCCCAATCGCGCAATGCCCGTAAAAAACTAGTAATTTAATAAGAGTAAAATAAAGTACTAATTATGCCAACTTTGATTGGGACGAGGTTCAAACTTAAGACCTTTCTTATTGAAATTAATGAATAAGTTAACGGTGAACTGACAGAAATTAACGGAAAAGTTAACGGATAATCATATTCATTAGGGATAAATTACGAAATTTTAAGGAAAAATTAAAATCTGATCAATCTGAGCCATTCATTTGATTAAAAAATTTGACCGCCATTTTTTCTACCCATTATAGGCCTAACTCTCTTGCGCTCTTATTAGTATAGTAGATAAATTAGGAAATCTTAAGGAAAAATTAAAATCTGATCAATCTGAGCCATTCATTTGATTAAAAAATTTGACCGCCATTTTTTCTACCCATTATAGGCCTAACTCTCTTGCGCTCTTATTAGTATAGTAGATATATATAGTAGATATAGATATATAGATATTGATTTTCACAAATTATAAAATTTTAATATTGATAAATTTGTCACCAACATAAAAGTTTTTTTTTTTTAATCAATACGCCACTGTTAATTATCCACACATACATAAAACATTCATCGCGATTGTGCAGTTGGGAATTTCAAATCATTCGCATCAGAGAGAAATACGCATAAACGGCTATTGTTTTGGATCCAATTGTTTTGGCCATATATATCCAAGATCAGATCCCATATATAAGAAGATGAACAGGAATCCCATATATATGATCAATTGGAACTAGAAAGCTAATAGTACAGTTAAGCTTGCTGAGTTGTTGTTTTGGATCCAATAATGGCTGCAAGAAAGGATATAATAAGTGCTCTTCCAGATGATGTAAAGGAAAAGATTTTAGAGTGTTTGCCCATTCGAGACGCTACCAGAACTGCTCTACTCTCCACACACTGGAAACATGTTTGGTTGCGCCATGGACGCCTTGTGTTCTGTATCGAAGAAGAATTCTTCGAATGTTTCAGAAAACGCGAGGGTGATAAACCCGGTACGTGCTGCTCCGGTTATGAAATTTACTATGTGCATTTCTTGCCCAGAATTGGAAGTTCCTAAGCCGCAGCAGTACTTCGACGATGACATAGATCGTTGGTGCCGTTATCTATCAAGAAATGGCGTTGAAGAGCTTAATATCACTATATTTGGAATTGCTTGAAAGTGCCCCAAGCTACGTGAACTGGTACTAACTTATTTTGAGAGCTGGTATCTACAATATTAGCTCGAGAGAATTTTCATAACTTTTCTTCCCCTTGTTAATTATCTAGGTTAGTTATATTGGGTGATTAAAAACATGTAGGAAAGTGTATTTCATACAGGCTTGGAGTGTTTTGATTCTTTGTTTTCTCTAACATGTTTCTTTTATAGTCCAGTAGGTGGATTGACAAAGATGTTGCTTCAAGACTTATGAAGGATTCTTGCTTTATCAATCAAGATTTGAAGATGATTAATTAGGATATTTATCAGGATTAAGTGTCTTAGCAGATCCATATTGGAAATGTATTATTTGAAATTAGCACTGCTCCTTCTTGTCATATCTAATAGAATTAAGTGAAGGGATTGTACCTCCTTCATGTAGATCAACTGAGGCAGTGTTGATGAGCACCTGTGATGACTGATCAAGAGGTGAATTCATGATTTCAAAAGCTGGAGGAGTTGGACCTTTTGTCTTCATAAAGTCTAAGAACCTCTTGAAATCATCTTGTGTGAAAGGCGTGCTTCTATCATTGGCAGGCTGTTGGTCAAATGTTACTTGGACTTGATTTGCAGAGGCTTGATTTCTTGGTCTTGGCATCCAACCAGGTGGATAGTTATGTTGTTTGTAGAACTTGTCTTGGGTGTGCCCTGTATAGCCACAGTAGGTGTACACAGGCTTTTTATTATTGAAAGTGCCCTTCTTGTTCCCTGACTGGAAACTTCCTTCTGATCTAGCCATTAGAGCAGTTGTTGAACTGGTTTCTCCTGCTTGATATAACTGGCTTTCAAAGCCTCCATTTACCATCCGAAACTGCCTTTCTTGATGTGCAACCATGGAATATGCTTCATTGACCTCAGGTAATTGTGACACCCCGAAATCCAAATTCAACTTAGGGATTAATTGAGTAATTAATCCTATTTCAATTTGTAATTTAATTCCTTAAATTCCTAAAATTTAATAGTTGGGGACTAGTAATTGACTAGTCAACCCCAAAGTCAAAGTTGTACATTGAGCTTTGTAAGGAGTTCGCTTGTTCCTTACACTTCCTTATGTTAGTAAGGGTATTCTTGACCTTTCACTTGTTGTTGGTATTGTAAACTAACCTAGTAGACCACCTTCATTCTCTCCTTACACTTTTCTAAAAATCTAGCTCCACCTTCTCTCTAAAAGGTGAGTATCTTTTCTTCCAAGCCAAGTTGGAACCTTGCCAAGACTTCAAGAGTTGCTTCCAAGATTCAACCTTTCTTATATTTGGGCATCTAGGAGGGTAAGATCTAAGTTTATCTTGTGTTTTTGGTTTTATCTAAGGTGTCTTTTCTTAAAGATAGGATCTTTATGATCTTTTGGTATGTTCTTGAAGTGGGTTTGGAAGGTGAGCCTAGTGAGGAGCTTGTTGAGGTGTAAAGTGAAGTCTTTAGTCTACAAGAGGTAACCCATGCTCTACAAAACCTATTTTGCTTACCTATGTGAATATTTCTTGGGTTCTACATGTGTTTTGCTATGAAATGTGAGTGTTGATGCATGATCTTGTGAAAATGCATATCTAGAGCTTGTGTTTAGGGTTCTTGTGTGCCATTGCTTGGCATTTCCTTTGATTCAAGTCATTTTGTTGTGTTTGGTGAGATTTGGCATGTTTTGGACTTGAATTTGAGTTGGAGATGAAAAATCCGCGAAGTTGGTGTTGTGGTACAGGACATGTACCCGCGGGCGGAACGGCGGGCGGGGCACCACCCGTCGCCCCACCCGCGGGGTACAAGCCTTGTGGGAATGTGTTCCCGCGGGCGGAACCACGGGCGGGGCACCACCCGTGGGTCCACCCGCGGGTACACAAGTGGTGTTGTTTGGGGGATTTGTTCCCCGTGATTCTTTTGACTCGGTATTTGGTCTTTTGACTTCCCGATGTTCTTTGGTGGAACTATTTGAGTGTCTTCTTGATGATTCGTATGTCTAGAACTATATGGTAGGATTCCATGTAGGTTTTGGTGTCTTGAATCGTGCTAAGTGTTCAACATTGTGTTTCGTTGAACCGTGATGTGTCTTGTGTGTTCTTCGGAACTACCTTTGGTTTACCCGTTTGATAAGCATGCTAGTTTGGTGTTTAAATGCTAGCATGTGTGTTGTTTGTACCTTCTTATTGGTTGATGATAACTTGTGTTATTCATCGTTGTTGTTGTTGGGTTGTGGCCCATTCCTTGATTGAGTATGGTTTCATATCTTCGTTGTGATCCGTTGATTGATTCCTGTTGTGGTGTGATGTGTGCGTGGCTTTACCTGGATTGCACGATTAGTGGTATGGGACACTAGTCACCAAGGTATTGCAGCGGTCCTCGTGGTGGCCGTGACGTGATTATGGAGTTGTGGCCTTTGTGTAAGGTTCACGTGATTCTTGGGTGGCATGTGTTGCCGTGTGTGTGTACGGTACTGATAAGCACAATTTATATGTTAAATTTAGATTAGTTTTTATAATATATTAATTCTATTTATTTAATAATATATTTGATTTAAACTTTATTTTATATTTTGAACTAATATAGTAATTAGTTGAATAATTAGGCTTAATATTCATATTAATAAGGGCTCAGTTAATGACTTGGGCTAAGTATTTTCTTTTTATTGTTTTAACTAGTGGCCTAAATAAAATAATTTAATTGTTTTAGTAGCCCAAAATCCTATCTAACTTATTTCCCTTTTCTTTTGATTTCAAGCTCTATACGTAATATGTACGTACAGTTCAGAGCAGCGCGCAGAAAGCGAAGAAGACTCCGTCCGCGACCTCTGCGATTAATTTCGTCCGCAATTTGATTCGATGAAGGAGTCCACGGTTGATCAATTTCTGCGGCAGCTGTAGACCACTTCATTGAGCTAAATCCACGAACCAGTTAATTGAATTAGAGGTTGGAGCAACAATAGCCTACCTTGCTAATTTTCTATGGTTAGAAAAAATAAAGTTTATTTATTTTTTAGGTTTTATGTGGTTCAAGAAATTGATTTAGTTTGTGGATGTTAGAGAAATTAGGGTTATGTTGGGTTGATTAGGGAGCCTGAACTAGTATAAATAAGGATGGATTTTTCAGTAGAGGGAATCAGTTTTCTTAGAATAATTTTATTTTACTGTAAACACTCCCTGCAATGTACTGCTGAGTTTTAATTTTCCAATTCAAGGATTATTGAAGTTTGATTCTACAAGACCATTGAGATTTATTTAGCTTAATTTTATTCTCTGCACTTTATTATTTATATATCTCCTGTTATATGAGTTTTAGTTATTGCTTGATTAATTGTTGCGAAAGGGCCCTTTGTTCAATTGTCAAGGTATTAAATTGCTATTTAGAACTTTGAATCCGTAATTGTTTAAGTGTTCTAAAGCTAGTAGCAAATAACATAGTTGACATGTGTAGTCACAAAGGCATGTGTTGCCTTGGCATGTGTTGCCGTTGGGTGAATCTTATTCCTTTGCGTTGTGCTTGTCGGGTTTTGATCTATTGAGTGATGATAGATCATGCATTGACTATTCTTGTGAGTCATGTTGTTCCTTGTGGTCTTGGGATGTGTTCCCGTGTTGTTGTGAGAGTGTTGAGTCTTGTGTTGACTATTAATCTTGGTTTTGTACTTATATACTTATGTATTCCGTTTCGAAAATGGCTTTAAAACTTATATCTTACTTATGTGTGTTATTTCACAAGTATTGGTGGGTTACCAGCATTATTCGCTGACCGGGCGTCGTCCCATGTTTTATTGTGTTCTTTCAGGTGATGTCTAGGCGAGTGCGCAGTCTAGTGCCTGTTTGCATAGCTTCTCCCGTTGGTTTTATAGCCCGTGTGCCGTTTTAGTTATAGACTTTGGTGACTTTTGGATTGTTGTAAACAATGCAGATTCTGCCGCAGCGTTCATCTTTGTTGGTGAACGTGGCATAACACCCCATGACTTGGATTTTTATTTATCCAGTTATCTTTTATTCTTCCGCTGTGTTTGTTGTTTAGTTGTGTTATCTGCATGTTTTAAGGTTTTAATTAGCATGTTTTAGGGGGTGTTACAGTTGGTATCAGAGCCTAGGTTTGAGCCTAGGAAGGAGTAAGTCTAGACTTTCTAAGTGGCTAAGTGTGGTTTGAGACCTTAAAGCGAACTTATGAATCTAAGTGTTAGGCTTAGGACTTTAGGACGCGCGGTGAGGTTGTGAGTTCTTGTGTCACTTTCTGTTGTGATTTTTGTGCTTTGTTTTCCTTTCGGCTTTGGTTCTCTTTAGTTAAGGCACCAGGTAAGGGTGCGGGCCCTAAGTTTCCTCCCGATATCGTGTTGTTGCTGTAGAAGTCGAGGATGGCACCATCGAGACGTCGTACAAGGTCTTCAGAAGCAGTCACCAGTGAACAGTTAGCTCAAAGCCTTCATCAACTGACGCAGATCACCCAGACGCTGAGCAAAGCCCTCCTCAACAACCACCCTCTTCAGAATGGGAATCGCGACGTAGTACGCCTAGTTGCAAGTCTCCATCCCCCGACCTTCGCCGGTGAAAAAGATCCCGCGGTGCTGGACGAGTGGATCCGGATGTTTGACAAAGATCCTCGAAGTTTTAGTATGCCTGGAGAATCGCAAGGTGGAGTTGGCTACGTTCTACCTTCGACAAGAAGCGGACTCGTGGTGGATGCTTGAAAGGCCAGCTTGTAGACAAGATCTGGAGTTCAGTTGGGAGGACTTGAAGGTTAAGCTACGTGAACGGTTCTATCCTGCTCGTGTCAAGGAGGCCTACCTTTGTGCAGCCGACCCCTACCGAGTTCAGCGAGTTCAAAAAGGAATCCGGAAGATAAAGGCTAAGTGAAGGCGCTCCGTTTGCAAGAAGTGTGGAAGTGACCACCCCGGCGTTGGCTGTCATGGTAAGCCGATAGAGTGCTTTGCTTGTGGCAAGAAAGGTCACCGGTCCTTTGAGTGCAGGGCTAAGAGGAAGGCTTCAACGGACTAAACAACAACCTCGGCAAGGCAAGATCAATAGTTGTGAGACAGATGCAAGTGAGAACCGTGGAAGTAAGTTTTGTACCCTTTTGTTGCACCTCCCTTCGTCTTGTGCCCTTCCTTGCGTGTTAGCTTCGAGCGTTAGCTTGTTTGAGAGTTATCCTTGACCCTCGTTAATCTTTTCTTTCCTTTAGACAAACCCTATCACCCTTTTTGCCAAGTAATCCTTTTCTTTCGAACCTTGTTCTTTACCAAACCATCTTGTGCAAGGCGGCGGTGTCATCAGCTTATGAAGAAATCTGACAAGGTCTAAGAGTAAGCCGTGTCTGAGTCGTGGTAGAGAGCCTTCAGTTCGACAAGCTTAGTGTTCAACGTTAAGCCGAAGTTTCGCCAGAAGTCGTGAACCCTTTTACCTCTTGAAACCGATCTTCATCCCTTGCCCCTTTCCGAGAAATCTTTCTTACCTCTTCGAGCGTCGTTCTCGTTTCCTTCTTAATTTGATTCTATACAAGATGACAACCTCGTTTTCCTAAGTTGTAATCTTGAAAATCTTGATTTCCTCCTTAACCTGCGTTATTCTTTAGCCTAAATCTAGTACCCTTCATTGGGAAATCCTTTCAATTCTTTCAAACCTCGTTCTTGTTCCTCTCTTGATTTGACTCTGTCCAAGGTTACGACCTCATCTTTCCTAAGGTGTGACTTTGAGAATCTTAATTCCCTTCCTAGTTATCACTATCCTAGAGTTTAAATCGGATATCCTCCGTGAGGAAATTCTTTTCAACTCCCTAAAACCCCATTTTGATTCCTTACTTCTTAAGTTGTAGTCTTGTTTACCTTTCTTCTCTTCTTAATCAACTTGGTCCTCGAATTGTTGAACCTAAACTCTCACCTTGATCTTCCCCTTTGAATCGAACCTCGTTCTTGTATTCCCCGCGACCCCGCTTCTAACGATTCTGTGCAAGGTGGCAACCTTATTTCCTAAGTTGCAACTTTGATGACTTTGATCCTACTCCTAAGTAACGTGGTCATTGTGTTTCTGAACCCAAACCTTTCACTCTAATCCTTTCCGTTGAACCGCATCTCTTCTTGTGAGCCTTCTTTCCCCTGAGTTACCTTTCTCCTTTGCTACCGTTCCTGATTTGGACCTTTCATCCGAGCTGAAGCTTTGAAGTTGTCAAGTGTTTCCTTGCCGCGAGTTGTGGGTTGTGTGCTAATGCAAGTGTTAAGTTGGCAGCCTGCATCAAGTTAGCCCAAGAACTGGAGAGAAGGACATCCTGCTCGTGTTTTGGATCTTGCCGTTGTAGCCTTCGTCGGAAGTGACGGATCAAGTTCAAGCAGATGCCGAGCTCAAGTTAAGTAGTGGGAGTACCTTGTTTCCTTGGGTTGAAGAAGTCAGCAGAGATCAGTTGAAGATGCAACCCTAGTTCCGTGATCCGAGTGATCTAGTTTAGAGATCTTGCGGTGTCAGTTTCTGTTTGTGGCTTGTTCCTTAGCTGAGACATCCCGTTTTGAGAAGATCGTTGGCTAGTTTTGAACAGGAGTTAGGCTCGGTGTGAAGTTAGCTTTCCTTTCCGGTAAATCTTTTATCTATCACCTTATCTTTCTTTCTTGTCTTACCTTTGTGAACCCTCAACCTATCTCTAAGTCTTGTCTCTCGTTTTGTTAACCAACAGTTTTGGTGTTGAACTTCGTTATAACCAAACCTATCTATCTCACCACTTTAATTTGAACCCTTGTTTCCTCTAACTTTGGTTAGTGGTGAACATCTTTGTTGCTTAAAACCCCGTTTGCAACCCATCTCTTAAGCTTTGTCATCCGTTTCGCAAGCCGACCGTTTCGTTGTGGAACCTTGTTGCGTCCCTTGCTTGTTTTGTTAGTAGGTTCGTTAGTAGTTGTTTGCTCAGTTGTGCGTTTAGTCGTTCTCTCTTGTTTGCCGTGGTTGTTAGCTTGTAGTTTGAGTAGTTGGTTTAGTTGCCTCGCTTTTATGAAGACGCCGTCCGTCGCAGTTAACCAGAGGTTGGACCAGCTTGAGGCCAGTTCTAGCCGAGGGAGAGCCGACGAAGAGATGATGAAGAATCCGAGGAGTCGGAGAGCGAGTCCTTCTAGTGTGAAGCTGTGGCTATCTTGTTCGCTTTTCCTTAGTAGTTATATCTTCTTAGCTATTGTTGCCGTTTGTTGGTTGTTTGTGGTTTGCTTTTATGCTTGTTTTGCTTGTTGCCTTGTTGTTTAGTTAGCTTTGCAGTGGTGTTTTGTGTTAGTCGTCTAGTTCCTAGTTGTTGGCTAGAAGTCGGTGTTTGGGTGGAGGCTAGAGTTCGTGGTGCTCAAAATATCCGTTTATTAAACTCTTGCCAATCCTTGAGTTGGAATTGCCTTCTCTCTTGCTTTGAAATTCTTGTGAATCCTTTTTGAGTTTTGACCAAAAGAGTTTGTTCTTGAACCTCTTGTCACAATGTTGTTTCCTTTCACCGTTTGCTTTTAATTCGTTGTACCCAAGCTTCGGGAACGAAGCTTCTTGGAAGGGGGAGAGGATGTGACACCCCGAAATCCAAATTCAACTTAGGGATTAATTGAGTAATTAATCCTATTTCAATTTGTAATTTAATTCCTTAAATTCCTGAAATTTAATAGTTGGGGACTAGTAATTGACTAGTCAACCCCAAAGTCAAAGTTGTACATTGAGCTTTGTAAGGAGTTCCCTTGTTCCTTACACTTCCTTATGTTAGTAAGGGTATTCTTGACCTTTCACTTGTTGTTGGTATTGTAACCTAACCTAGTAGACCACCTTCATTCTCTCCTTACACTTTTCTAAAAATCTAGCTCCACCTTCTCTCTAAAAGGTGAGTATCTTTTCTTCCAAGCCAAGTTGGAACCTTGCCAAGACTTCAAGAGTTGCTTCCAAGATTCAACCTTTCTTATATTTGGGCATCTAGGAGGGTAAGATCTAAGTTTATCTTGTTTTTTTGGTTTTATCTAAGGTGTCTTTTCTTAAAGATAGGATCTTTATGATCTTTTGGTATGTTCTTGAAGTGGGTTTGGAATGTGAGCCTAGTGAGGAGCTTGTTGAGGTGTAAAGTGAAGTCTTTAGTCTACAAAAGGTAACCCATGCTCTACAAAACCTATTTTGCTTACCTATGTGAATATTTCTTGGGTTCTACATGTGTTTTGCTATGAAATGTGAGTGTTGATGCATGATCTTGTGAAAATGCATATCTAGAGCTTGTGTTTAGGGTTCTTGTGTGCCATTGCTTGGCATTTCCTTTGATTCAAGTCATTTTGTTGTGTTTGGTGAGATTTGGCATGTTTTGGACTTGAATTTGAGTTGGAGATGAAAAATCCGCGAAGTTGGTGTTGTGGTACAGGACATGTACCCGCGGGCGGAACGGCGGGCGGGGCACCACCCGTCGCCCCACCCGCGGGGTACAAGCCTTGTGGGAATGTGTTCCCGCGGGCGGAACCACGGGCGGGGCACCACCCGTGGGTCCACCCGCGGGTACACAAGTGGTGTTGTTTGGGGGATTTGTTCCCCGTGATTCTTTTGACTCGGTATTTGGTCTTTTGACTTCCCGATGTTCTTTGGTGGAACTATTTGAGTGTCTTCTTGATGTTTCGTATGTCTAGAACTATATGGTAGGATTCCATGTAGGTTTTGGTGTCTTGAATCGTGCTAAGTGTTCAACATTGTGTTTCGTTGAACCGTGATGTGTCTTGTGTGTTCTTCGGAACTACCTTTGGTTTACCCGTTGATAAGCATGCTAGTTTGGTGTTTAAATGCTAGCATGTGTGTTGTTTGTACCTTCTTATTGGTTGATGATAACTTGTGTTATTCATCGTTGTTGTTGTTGGGCTGTGACCCATGCCTTGATTGAGTATGGTTTCATATCTTCGTTGTGATCCGTTGATTGATTCCTGTTGTGGTGTGATGTGTGCGTGGCTTTACCTGGATTGCACGATTAGTGGTATGGGACACTAGTCACCAAGGTATTGCAACGGTCCTCGTGGTGGCCGTGACGTGATTATGGAGTTGTGGCCTTTGTGTAAGGTTCACGTGATTCTTGGGTGGCATGTGTTGCCGTGTGTGTGTACGGTACTGATAAGCACAATTTATATGTTAAATTTAGATTAGTTTTTATAATATATTAATTCTATTTATTTAATAATATATTTGATTTAAACTTTATTTTATATTTTGAACTAATATAGTAATTAGTTGAATAATTAGGCTTAATATTCATATTAATAAGAATTGGGCTCAGTTAATGATTTGGGCTAAGTATTTTCTTTTTATTGTTTTAACTAGTGGCCTAAATAAAATAATTTAATTGTTTTAGTAGCCCAAAATCCTATCTAACTTATTTCCCTTTTCTTTTGATTTCAAGCTCTATACGTAATATGTACGTACAGTTCAGAGCAGCGCGCAGAAAGCGAAGAAGACTCCGTCCGCGACCTCTGCGACCTCTGCGATTAATTTCGTCCGCAATTTGATTCGATGAAGGAGTCCACGGTTGATCAATTTTTTGCAGCAGCTGCAGACCGCTTCATTGAGCTACATCCACGAACCAGTTAATTGAATTAGAGGTTGGAGCAACAATAGCCTACCTTGCTAATTTTCTATGGTTAGAAAAAATAAAGTTTATTTATTTTTTAGGTTTTATGTGGTTCAAGAAATTGATTTAGTTTGTGGATGTTAGATAAATTAGGGTTATGTTGGGTTGATTAGGGAGCCTGAACTAGTATAAATAAGGATGGATTTTTCAGTAGAGGGAATCAGTTTTCTTAGAATAATTTTATTTTACTGTAAACACTCCCTGCAATGTACTGCTGAGTTTTAATTTTCCAATTCAAGGATTATTGAAGTTTGATTCTACAAGACCAGTGAGATTTATTTAGCTTAATTTTATTCTCTGCACTTTATTATTTATATATCTCCTGTTATATGAGTTTTAATTATTGCTTGATTAATTGTTGCAAAAGGGCCCTTTGTTCAATTGTCAAGGTATTAAATTGCTATTTAGAACTTTGAATCCGTAATTGTTTAAGTGTTCTAAAGCTAGTAGCAAATAACATAGTTGACTATAAATTAGATTTTCAATCTTATGTTATGAAGATATATAGTCTAGCTTAAATGAACCATGCTTTTGAGTTTGTTGGCTAGAATTGGTAATCTTTCTAATTCTTTTAATGCTGTTAGTAAATTAAATCCTAAGAGCCTGTTTAGGATTGTTTATTAACTAGGGAAGTAATCAAAGAGCTTGTTTTGATTATCGACAAAGTAAGGAAAGATAGGTTATTAGAGCTTGTTAATAACCATAACCAATTTGGTAAAGAGTAAAGTAATTATTTCTTGGAAATCAATGATCTGTCTTGTTAGAATTCAATTGATATTATTCCTTGAGTTGGATACTAGTTGCTATTGATTATTTGATATTTGATATTGTTTGCATTTTTATTGTCGCTATTTAATTTTCAATTCTCGTCTCATTCTTTGTTAAGTCTTTTGGTATAAAATTTAATCGAACCAATCTCTGTGGATACGACCTTACTCATCACTATTGCAATTAATAAGAGTAAGTAATTTATTATTTGTTGGATTCGACACCCACCAAATTTTTGGCGCCGTTGCCGGGGATTGGTGTCAAATAGATTATTTTTATGCCACGTTCTTCTCGTACAGGTCAATTGCAATACGATCCTGAGATCGAGAAGACTGCTAAAAGGTTGAGAAAAGAAACTAAATTGCGCAAAAATCAAGCCTTGTCATCAACATCCCTTCAATCAAATACCACAACTGAATCAATTTCCTCTTGTTTCAATCCCGAAGTAGAGCAAGCAATGGCTTAAGAACAAAGGACCTTAGGAGAGCTTTCTGCACCAAATGTGAATCAACAACCGCTTTGTATTCAACATCCTGCATTAGAGGTTGGTTTTGAATTAAGGTCAGGTTTGATTCAATTACTTCCAACTTTTCGTGGACTTGAAAATGAAGATCCACATAAGCACCTAAAGGAGTTCCACGTGGTGTGTTCGAGCTTCAAACCACAAGGAGTGACGGAAGATCAAATCAAACTGCGTGCCTTCCCATTTTCATTAACCGAGAAAGCAAAGGATTGGTTATTTAACCTCCCTCCTAGCACAATAACCACATGGGCGGATATGGTAAGACTATTTCTTGAAAAGTTTTTTCCAGCTTCACGAGCAGCTAGCATTAGAAGAGAAATATGTGGCATTAAGCAAAGAGACGTAGAGACCCTCCACGAATACTGGGAACGCTTCAAGCAACTGTGTGCAAGTTGCCCCCAACATGGAGTTTCTGAACAACTCCTTATTCAATACTTCTATGAAGGATTGCTGCCCATGGAAAGAAATATGATGGATGCAGCTAGTGGGGGTGCTATAGTGAACAAAACTCCTCGTGATGCTAGAGATTTGATATCCATCATGGCTGCTAATTCACAACAATTTGGATGTAGACAAGACGCATCTCCAAGAAGAGTGAATGAGGTAAATATTTCTTCCCTTGACAATAAATTATCTCAATTAACTACTCTTGTGCAACAGTTAGTTGTAAGAATGTGCAACAAGTAAAAGCTTGTGGGATTTGTGCTGTTACTGGCCATCCAACTGACATGTGCCCGACGCTTCAATACAACTCTTGTGAGGATGTCAATGCAGTTGGAGGATTTCCGGGACAACCACAAAGAAATTATGATCCCTACTCAAATACATACAACCCCGGATGGAGGGATCATCCTAATTTTAGTTATAAAGCACGCCCACAATTTCAACAATTTCAACCTATTCCACAACAGTCATCTTCTAATTTAGGTACGTCATTGGAAGATATTGTTAAGTCACTTGCTACTAACACACAACAATTTCAGCAAGAAACAAGAACAAGTATTCAACATTTGGAAAGTCAGGTGAGCCAACTAGCATCTACCGTGAGTAGATTGGAGTCTCAAGGTAAATTGCCGTCACAAACTATTGTGAACCCAAAGCAAAATGTAAGTGCAATTACATTGAGAAGTGGAAAAGAGTTGAAAGAACATACTCAAGTAAGAAAAACACCCAACCAAGATGAGGAACTGAAAAAGAGGTCTCTCAGGCTCAAAATGATCCAAATCTTATTGGGGAGCTCCCGAAGTCTTTGGTAATTCCTCAACCTTTTCCTAGTAGATTGGCTAAATCCAAAAAGAATGAAGAAGAGAAAGAAATTCTTGAAACCTTCCGGAAAGTTGAGGTAAATATTCATTTACTTGATGCTATTAAACAAATTCCTCGGTATGCTAAATTTCTCAAAGAGTTGTGCACAAATAAAAGAAAGTTGAAAGGTAATGAAATGGTCAGCATGGGGGAAAATGTTTCAGCTATCCTTCAGAAAAAATTACCTCCCAAGTGTAAAGACCCAGGTATGTTTGCTATCCCTTGCAAGATTGGTAATATTAATATTGAAAGAGCAATGTTAGATCTTGAAGCTTCAATTAATGTCATGCCCTTGTCTGTTTATTCATCTTTGAATGTTGGTCCATTAAAAGAAAAGGGTATAATTCTTCAACTTGCTGATAGATCTAATGTGTATCCTAGAGGTGTTTTGGAAGATATTTTAGTACAAGTGCAAGGTTTAGTTTTTTCTGCTGATTTTTATGTAGTTGATATGGAAGAAGATAATAACTCTTATGATTCAAAACTAATATTGTTGGGGAGGCCATTTCTGAAAACAACTAAGTCAAAAATTGATGTGCATGATGGTACATTGACAATGGAGTTTGATGGTGAAATTGTTAAATTTGATATATTTAATACTTCTATGAAACATTTGAATGGCATATCATCTGTGTTTGTTGTGGATATTTTATTGCAGGAGGATAATTCTCATTTGATTGGTGATGAGGAAATGAATGTCGTGCTGAGCAGAAATTCCAACGATGAGGATTTGTTAGGAAGGCGACAGTGTCTAGCCAAAGACGTTAAAGAAAGGCGCTGCTTGGGAGGCAACCCAATGGGAGTTTATTCAATTCTTTCCTTTATTTGTTTTGCATTTTTATTAATTTTCCTCTTATCTTTACATTCTATTTAACATTTGGGACAATGTTAAGAATAAGTGTGGGGAGGGGATTTAACTATTATTCATTATTTGATTCTTATTCTTCCCTTTAAAAAATTCCTAATAATTTTTTCAAAAAATATAATATTTTTACTAAAATTCATAACATAATTGAATAATTGGTCTTGCATATTATGATTATTTAGTTTAGTGTTTTGTTTGATAGGGTAGTGGCTAAACTAAACAAGCATGAACCTGTGAGATTTTTGAGCCTTTGACTGACACTTCAGTCTAATTAATTTGTTCTTGTGTGATATCTTTCATAGATATGTATCTCTAGAACTTGTCTTGATTCTCTTTAAAGCTAATTTGATGCATGCATGATTTTAATATGATTAAGGCCATCTTTGATTTTTAGCCTCACTAGCCAAATAGCCTATTCATACCATGATTGATTTATCCTTTGTAGCCATTTTGAGCCTTTTTAACGGTATTTTATTTTTATGAAACCACATTATAAGCCTCATACCTGAAATTGATTTCCTTAACCTTGCCTAAAGGACTAGGGGAGCTTTGATTGGGTAAATTTATAAAGATTTGAGTGTGGGGAAAAATGTTGACAAAGTGTTTGAGTGAGAATAATGAATTTGTCATTGGAATTCTATGAGCTTTTTGGTTGGTATTTTCAAAAAGAAAAAATAGTATAAGAAAGAAATTGAGGAGTGGATGATGAAGAAATTGTTAGTTGGTGAAGCAGAAATCAAGAAGAAAGTATATATAATGATTCTTCAAAAATGAAAAAAGAATCAAAAGAAAATGAAAAGGAAAAAAAAAAGAAAAAAAAATACGAAAAGAAAGATGACAGAAAAAGAATACAAAACAAAACAGAAGAAAGGAAAAAGAATTATTATTATTTTTGTTATTATTATTATTATTTTTACTAAACTATGAATAGTTTCTTATGGGATGTGATAGTTAATTTGGTTGGAGTTAAACTGTCAAAATAAGAGAGATTTGGTTCACTTGGTCTTTATTTTATATTATTAGTTCATTCAATCATGCTCGTCTAAGTTTTTAAGGCTTTTTGAACTACTTTCCAAAATAATTCCTACCCTTTACCCTAGCCTCATTACAACCATGAAAAAGTCCTTATGATTTGATCATGCATGTTATCTTGTAGTAGAGAATGAGAAGATATGCAAGCCTATGGTAGAGCATTTCTATAGGAATTGATTTGAGTGAAATACACACACCCTTCAAACACTTGTGCGTTATGAGTGATATTCCCGTGAGAGCTTGGTTACTTAGTTCACTCTATTTTCAAATAAATTGCTAGCTAGTTATTTATAGTGTGTTGAGACCAATGTTCATGAAGTGAGTTTTTATATTTATATTTTTCTTAATAATGTCTTTGTTTGAGGACAAACAAATGATTAGTGTGAGGAATTTTGATAAGCACAATTTATATGTTAAATTTAGATTAGTTTTTATAATAAATTAATTCTATTTATTTAATAATATATTTGATTTAAACTTTATTTTATATTTTGAACTAATATAGTAATTAGTTGAATAATTAGGCTTAATATTCATATTAATAAGAATTGGGCTCAGTTAATTATTTGGGCTAAGTATTTTCTTTTTATTGTTTTAACTAGTGGCCCAAATAAAATAATTTAATTGTTTTAGTAGCCCAAAATCCTATCTAACTTATTTCCCTTTTCTTTTGATTTCAAGATACGTAATATGTACGTACAGTAGGGGTGTAAATGAGCCGAGCAGCTCGCGAGCCGCTTGCGAGCGGCTTGGTCAAAGCTCGGCTCGAGCTCGGTCAATATCGAGCTCGAGTCGAGCTCGAGCGGCTCGTTTAGTAATCGAGTTCGAGCCGAGCCTAGATATTCTAGGCTCGTGGCTCGTCGAGCCGCTCGCGAGCCATATAATATATAATATATATAATAATGATATAATATAATATAATAATAATAATAATAATAATAATAATAATAATATATGTAAATAACAATTAGAAATTAGAATTTTAAACTCAAAATCTCTAAAAGATTTCTATTATTTATGTAAGGATAAAACAAAGTAGTTTGAATTTTAAACCAAAAGTATTAAATATGTCAAAATCGAACTCGAACTCGAACAATCGAGCTGGCTCGAGCAGTCCGAAAATTACCGAGCTCGAGCTCGAGCATCAGTTCTCGAACTTGATCGAGCTCGAGCTCGAACTCGAGCCAAGCCTCCATTAACGAGCACGAGCTCAAGCCTACCCAGGCTCGAGCTCAGCTCGGCTCGTTTACACCCCCAACGTACAGTTCAGAGCAGCGCGCAGAAAGCGAAGAAGACTCCGTCCGCGACCTCTGCGATTAATTTCGTCCGCAATTTGATTCGATGAAGGAGTCCACGGTTGATCAATTTTTTGCAGCAGCTGCAGACCGCTTCATTGAGCTACATCCACGAACCAGTTAATTGAATTAGAGGTTGGAGCAACAATAGCCTACCTTGCTAATTTTCTATGGTTAGAAAAAATAAAGTTTATTTATTTTTTAGGTTTTATGTGGTTCAAGAAATTGATTTAGTTTGTGGATGTTAGATAAATTAGGGTTATGTTGGGTTGATTAGGGAGCCTGAACTAGTATAAATAAGGATGGATTTTTCAGTAGAGGGAATCAGTTTTCTTAGAATAATTTTATTTTACTGTAAACACTCCCTGCAATGTACTGCTGAGTTTTAATTTTCCAATTCAAGGATTATTGAAGTTTGATTCTACAAGACCAGTGAGATTTATTTAGCTTAATTTTATTCTCTGCACTTTATTATTTATATATCTCCTGTTATATGAGTTTTAATTATTGCTTGATTAATTGTTGCAAAAGGACCCTTTGTTCAATTGTCAAGGTATTAAATTGCTATTTAGAACTTTGAATCCGTAATTGTTTAAGTGTTCTAAAGCTAGTAGCAAATAACATAGTTGACTATAAATTAGATTTTCAATCTTATGTTATGAAGATATATAGTCTAGCTTAAATGAACCATGCTTTTGAGTTTGTTGGCTAGAATTGGTAATCTTTCTAATTCTTTTAATGCTGTTAGGAAATTAAATCCTAAGAGCCTGTTTAGGATTGTTTATTAACTAGGGAAGTAATCAAATAGCATGTTTTGATTATCGACAGAGTAAGGAAAGATAGGTTATTAGAGCTTGTTAATAACCATAACCAATTTGGTAAAAAGTAAAGTAATTATTTCTTGGAAATCAATGATCTGTCTTGTTAGAATTCAATTGATATTATTCCTTGAGTTGGATACTAGTTGCTATTGATTATTTGATATTTGATAGCTATTTAATTTTCAATTCTCGTCTCATTCTTTGTTAAGTCTTTTGGTATAAAATTTAATCGAACCAATCTCTGTGGATACGACATTACTCATCACTATTGCAATTAATAAGAGTAAGTAATTTATTATTTGTTGGATTCGACACCCACCAGGTACCCTCGTGTACTATGAAATTGGTGGTCTCGTTGGTGGTCGTTGGTGGGGGACGACGGTCCCAAGAGGGAAAATTTTGGACTAAGAAGTACATGGGTCCTGGAGGTAATGGTTGGGAAGAAGATACAAGGTTGGGGGTAGCCATAAGGTTGGAACCGGGCATAAGGAAGGCATATCAACTCGTGATGGGTGATGTCACGAGGGCTTGTGTAGCCATTGTGGTGAGTTCTTCTCTTGTGACGTGTGTAGTCACAAAGGCATGTGTTGCTTGTCTAAGCCGGCTGGATGGGGTACCTGGTGATAGAGTGCATGTGTTGCCGTTGGGTGAGTCTTATTCCTTTGCGTTGTGCTTGTCGGGTTTTGATCTATTGAGTGATGATAGATCATGCCTTGACTCTTCTTGTGAGTCATGTTGTTCCTTGTGGTCTTGGGATGTGTTCCCGTATTGTTGTGAGAGTGTTGAGTCTTGTGTTGACTATTAATCTTGGTTTTGTACTTATATACTTATGTATTCCGTTTCGAAAATGGCTTTACAACTTATATCTTACTTATGTTTGTTATTTCACAAGTATTGGTGGGTTACCAGCATTATTCGCTGACCGGGCGTCGTCCCATGTTTTATTGTGTTCTTTCAGGTGATGTCTAGGCGAGTGCGCAGTCTAGTGCCTGTTAGCATAGCTTCTCCCGTTGGTTTTATGGTCTGTGTGCCGTTTTAGTTATAGACTTTGGTGACTTTTGGATAGTTGTAAACAATGCAGATTCTGCCGTAGCGTTCATCTTTGTTGATGAACGTGGCATAACACCCCATGACTTGGATGTTTATTTATCCAGTTATCTTTTAGTCTTCCGCTGTGTTTGTTGTTTAGTTGTGTTATCTGCATGTTTTAAGGTTTTAATTAGCCTGTTTTAGGGGGTGTTACAGTAATGGCCTCATGAGCATTATCTGATTTCTAGCTCCTGTGTACCTTTCATGTAGGCCAATCAAGAAAATAGATAGCTTATCCAGTTCAGATTGTTCATTTAGACTATCAATTTTCTTCCCACACTCACATTTATCAACACAATCACAGTACAACTGGGGTCTTAGAATTGCAAGCTCATCCCACAATAATTTTTGTCTAGTAAAATATCCATTCAACATATTATCACCTTACTTGGTCTGATAAATCTCACAATTGATTTCAGCAATTCTAAATAGATCTTGTTTACTGACTCTTCTCTTTAAATCAGTCCATATACCATAAGCTGTATCGATCCACAATACGCTTCGACCAATTGCAGGGGTTAGGGTTCTAACAATCCAAGAAACAACCATATTGTTGCATTTTTCCCAAGCCATGAACCTTTCTATATTGTCTGCTGAAGGTTTCTTTATACTGCAGTTGATAAAGGCGATCTTGTTTTTGCAAGATAGAGCCATTGTCATGGCTCGAGCCCATGGATGGTAATTCGAACCATCCAAGGGAATGGACACCAGCTCTAGGGCTGGGTTTTCGTTCATATGCAGGAAATAATGATTCGATTGATTTTGGGGATCGAATCTTACCTCGGAGGAATTCCCTCTGGTTGCCGTTGTGGAAGAGGTCGGCGCTGTGTTTCCATTCACCGGTGCTTCGACTGAGGTATTAACCGGTGGTGGTGGGATGTTGAGCGGTGCCAAGCAGCCATGGACGCCATGAGAGCTCGATCGAAAAAGATTGGAACTCCTCTATTCTACTCGCCCTGATACCATGTTGCAGAGTGGAAAGAGAATCAAGAAAAGTGAAGAAGAGAATTGAAACTGAATTGAATTGCAAAGAGCTCAAGTCTAGATGTTTTGTACAGAGAGAATACTTTCACTAACTGCTTCTAACTACCATTGCATCTATTAACAAGAGACAGAACTAACAGAGGGGTAGGATTGTGCCACGTTTAAGCCACGTGTGAGCCATCCATACTCCTAAAACTTCCTGCAACCAATTTATACGAGCCTTCTGCTTCCAAAAAACTTGCTCTTGACGAAGAGCCTGAAGAAGCAAGGCATGTTCTTTACTAAGCAATTCCCAATTCGCCACTGTTGGATCGTCATCAAATTTGCGTTCAGCCTCGACAACTGAAAGCTCAAGGTCTTTCGCACATCAAAAATATTTCCAAAAACATCCTTATTCCAAACACGGAGAGATTGCTTTAGCCATTTAAGCTTGAATGCCATGACTCTCATGCCTCCCCCATCAATAGGCTGCAGCCAACTAGAAGAAACCAAATCTCTAAACTCATCCAGGGTGAGATAACCACGTATTTTGGAAACGGAAAAATCAGCCCTGTCTACCGTCAGAAGCACAGGCGAGTGGTCCGAAGTAGGTCTACTCCTTAACTCGGCTCTAACATCTGGGAAAAAATCCCAACACTTGTCACTCCCGACCAAGTATAGAAGCCTCCTATTGTTGCTATATCAAGAAGCAATTGATCAGCAATAAAAGCCGAGAAGTATGAGATTCCTCCCAAATCTGGAACTGCATTACCACGGTATTCCGCAATAGTGGAGATGGTGTTGAAATCACCCCCAATCAACAGCGGCCTCGGGTTGGAAATGAAATTGCTGAGTTGTGACCATAAGGCATATCGTTCGGCTCGGGTGTGTTTAGCATAAACGACCGCAATGAAGTCAAAATCAAAATTCCAAGGAATGTAAGAGACTTTACAAAGAATAAATTGATCAGCATCCGTCACAATGTTAACACTAAAAACGCCACACCTTACAAGTAGTAGAAGCAAAGAAGAATTGAAGATTTAATCTCCGTGCAAAATCCTCAATCTGATTAGGAGAAAGGAAAGGTTCAATCACTGCAACCAAACCGATACCCTCGCGTCTGATCATTCGTTTGAGCCTGTGCGGCACGAGGAGAGCAGACCCCGAATGTTCCAACTGAGCATTCCCCTTTCTGGGCCTTCGCTTTTTATGAGTGACGTGACTGCTACAAAATTGTTATGGCCTGAAGTACACATCTTTTCTGCAAATTTTCGACTAGCCTCTTTCCAAGATTCAAGAAGAGGTCGGGAAAACACTAACCCTTGAATCTCCTCACCATCTGAAAAATGCCCAGGCACTGTATCTTTACTACTTTCAACCTGAGCCCCTTGATCATCTATAAGCGCTAATCCAAGGTTGGAGTTACTGTCTGGTATCATAACTTCATGTACTGAAGAGTCAATGGTCTCGCGAGGAACGATCTTATGATTACTGAAATTTTCCTACTCCACGCGCGGTTGTTCTTCCTGTTCCACACACGGTTGTTCAGTTGCAACCTCTTCAACTGGACGCCATCTTTTCCTTGGCGGGACAAGTTGCGTATGTGTTGGCTGCATAGCAGGTTCTGCTGCCACCTGGGGTGGAGAGGGCAGAGAGTGGCCAAATTTATGACAACTCTTACAATATGGAGGAATATATTAGTATTCTATAATATTATTTTGCTCTCTATAAAAGTGAAACAAACGATACCTAGCCTTACAAGCAATTAGCAAATTCGCTACTAGCTAGACCCAATTGGCGATGGAAAGGAATGGCATTTTGTTACTATGTTATACTAATAATTTGAGTATATTTGCTTATTATAATCTATAAGCCTATGTTTCTTATCATACTAGACTTAAATAGTTTTTATATCACGTACGTATAAAGAAGGGATTTGAAGCAATACGATGTTACTAAAACTTTTCATGTACATATCTTTGCATTTTATTCTATTGCATTCTACACAATTCATGTAGGAGGAATGATGCCATTATGTCGATCATTATTGAAAATAAAAATTCTTATATTTTTATAAAGCACAACATTATAGCTTCATTCCCTTTGGCATATTTGTAGATAACTAGCTAGCAACCATAACATTAATTCAAAACCAAAAAAAAGGTCGTGTGCTAGAAGATTCAACTAGTAAGGATACTAGAGCCAACAATTAGTACATTACATAATATTTAACTTGTGAATTAAGGAGATGCATAAATTCAATTCAATAAAAATATAATAAGATAGCTTATATGTAAACTATTTTTGCTTTCTTTGATGCACGATGAAAATTTAAAAGATTTTGCATAATTTTAAACTCATTATTGGAGTCAAACTTTACTGAGCGAATAATGACAACCTTCTTAAGTGCCGAAAAGCAAGAAAGTAGCATCATGATGAATTCCAATTCAGGTCTCGACCCATTGAATGATTTAAGCTTGAAAGTGTGAAGCATTTTAACCATTTTAGCCGCATATTGAAGTCTCTCCCAAAGTATAGATTTAGAGATTTCTGCATAAAACTTCAAAAAAAAAAAAAAAAAAAAAAAGACTCAATCAATTCAACTTTTACACTAGTATAACCTTGTATTAAGTAATGCGAAACAATAATAGAACAACTAGCTAGAATTTCATTAGAAAATTTATGAATGAAAATGAAGCTAAGATTACCAATAAATTCTTTATATCGAGCATGTGTAATTTTGGGCATATCCGTAATGAATGAATAAATGAAGAAAAGTCATCATCATCGTGAAAGCCGACATATGATAACTCCAGGCATTGCAGATTTAGTTTAGGTCCCCGTCTAGTAAGTTGGCAGACAAAATTCTTGGAAATAAAAAGATATAAAAATGGATTAGTTCCTAAAATATATGTCAAAATAAATAATAGTCATAAAAAATGAAGAAGTGTTGGTGCTAATATACCTAGATATTAAAATCCAAGCTTTGGGACTCATTCTTGCAAAGGGAAGACAAAAAGGGCAAATTGGAAAGAACCATAGGCGAACTAACAATGTCATAATCCAAACAGGCAAAAGAAGTGACTGTTTAGCATACATATAGCACAAAAGAAAGAAAGGAAAGCTAGCTAATAAGTCTCACTAGGTGAACCCGCGGCTCGCTCTTCCTCAGCCGCTGCAGGGTTAAAGGCCTTGCCCGGGGCTGTCAAGTCGGGATTCTCAAGCTTGGCGGGGAGACCCCATGCTGCAGGGCTAAAGGCCTTGCCCGGGGCTGTCAGGTCGGGATTCTCAAGCTTGGCTGGGAGACCCCATGCTGCAGGGCTAAAGGCCTTGCCCGGGGCTGTCAGGTCGAGATTCTCAAGCTTGGCTGGGAAACCCCATGCTCCAGGGCTAAAGGCCTTGCCCGGGGCTGTCAGGTCGGGATTCTCAAGCTTGGCTGGGAGACCCCATGCTGTAGGGCTAAAGGCCTTGCCCGGGGCTGTCAGGTCGAGATTCTCAAGCTTGGCTGGGAGACCCCATGCTGCAAGGCTAAAGGCCTTGCCCGGGGCTGTCAGGTCGAGATTCTCAAGCTTGGCTGGGAAACCCCATGCTCCAGGGCTAAAGGCCTTGCCCGGGGCTGTCAGGTCGGGATTCTCAAGCTTGGCTGGGAGACCCCATGCTGCAGGGCTAAAGGCCTTGCCCGGGGCTGTCAGGTCGAGATTCTCAAGCTTGGCTGGGAAACCCCATGCTCCAGGGCTAAAGGCCTTGCCCGGGGCTGTCAGGTCGGGATTCTCAAGCTTGGCTGGGAGACCCCATGCTGCAGGGCTAAAGGCCTTGCTCGGGGCTGTCAGGTCGAGATTCTCAAGCTTGGCTGGGAGACCCCATGCTGCAGGGTTAAAGGCCTCGTCTCGACAATGGAGGACCGCATATATGTCGCGCTGCATCGCGACCCACATCATACATCAACACCCCCTCCGCTGCTATGCGCTCCCTACCAGCATTGGTGGCAATCCAACTAGTAACAAGCTCTTTTTTGAAGGCCTCGGAGATCCGGTAATGTGACACCGCAAAGGAAAGAACCTCCTCATGCTCCCTAGCCTCGCTGGTGCGCCGCGCCTGTAACTCTTTCTGCTTCGCCTCCAACGCCCTCAATTGGCTCTCCTGCATCGCCAAGCTTGTTTCCAGTTCAGATCGGGCCTTCCTCTCGACCTCTAAACGAGCCTGAGTAGCTTTCAAAGCGTTGTCCAGGGGACAACACGAACAAGACCCTGTGTGAAAAGTGGAATGGGAGACAAGTTAAACAATAACGGGGAGTGTAAGGAGAAAAATTTATACCTCAATCATGGAGCTGAAGGGGGAACCACCCTCGCACAGTTCTAAATCACGGGGAAGGAGAAAACTCTGTGCAAGTACATGAAATGGAATGTCGCCTCGTATGATTGATGCCGAAGGAGGAAGATCCACAGTCCATCTCAGCGAAGTGGTCGGAGTGGGAGGAATAGGAGCCTGAGCGCTCATCATGGGCTCAGCAACCCGAGTCGAGGGGTTGGCGGTGGTGGAGGCTGAGCTCGGCCTTGAGTCTAGTGACGCAGGAGGTGCCCGACTACTTTCGCCGGTCTTGTCTTTTGGAAGCAGGAGCACGAGACTTCAATCGGCGAACAATCTCCTCACAAGACATAGGGGGCTCGGCCATATCTGCGACAAATTGAAAATTGAGTACGAAATATATGCTTATAAGAGAAGGAACAAAGCAATCGAGCTAATGAAGATCAAACCCGGAAGCTCGGTGTCGGAAGTGACGAACTCGGCCGTGGCATGGTCGGGTGACACATACTCGGATACAATGGCGGGCTCATCCTCGACCTCATCTTCATCCCCGGAGGAGATTTCAGTTACTATGGGCCCGGGGGACAGGGGAGGACGGCAAATTATGCCCTGGAAATGTGTTCACCGTGAATGGTGAACACAAGCCCAAATGACGTCGTTTTTAGCCAAAAAAAAAATAAATTCGCGGATGTGGAGTTAACGGCGCGCGTTGATCAAATTATGAATTTTCTGTTATGAGATTATGAATTTTCATAAAATTCATAATCTCATAACAGAAAATTCATAATCGCATAACAGAAAATTCATAATCGCATAACAGAAAATTCATAATCTCATAACTGAAAATTCATAATCTTATAACAGAAAATTCATAACTGAAAATTCATAATCTCATGGTTCCAAAGTGAATGTGTAGGCATGGTTCCAAAGTGAATGTGCAGGCATGGATTCATAATTTATGAATGTCCGTGATTTCGGACGGAAATGTGTAGGCATGGTTCCAAAGTGAATGTGCAGGCATGAATTCATAATTTATGAATGTCCGAAATCATTGTTCACCTCAAATTAAAGTGAAACCGCAAAATGTGAAAATGAAGAAGAAAAATCACACAATTAATTAAGAAAAAAAAAAAAGATAACGGTGCACTAACACCGTTGGAACCGTGTTCACCATGAATGGTGAACACGGTTCCATGGCATAACGATTGGTAAGTTGTGTTAAATATTTTACATTTTCTTTTATCTATTTATTACAAGTTGATTTTCATTTTATATGTCTAGCAATGGACCATAGTGGAGGGGCCCATCCGAAGATATGGAGCTTGGATTTGTACAGGGTCCTCCCCGGCAAATTATATTATGCACCGTGGTGCATAATCGATTATGCACCGCGCGTCTTTTTTTTAAATGAAAATTAACAGTGTTTATTTCCGCCGTTTCGCACCCTTTTGCAAAAAGTAACTCTGTTATTCAGTGTCATTTTGTATGCACTGCAGTTTCAGTTGAACACAACTACAGTTTCATTTCGATATAACTATAGTTTCATTCGATATTTATAGACTCAAATATGTGAAAATGTTATTTAATTTTATTTTATATACACTATAGTTTTATTAAAACACAACTACATGATCATTTTGATATAATTACAGCTTCATTGTACAATATACACTCAAATATGTGAAATGTTACTCAGTTTCAGTTTATATACACTGCAGTTTCATTTCACTATAACTACAGTATCATTTTGATATAACTGCAGTGTCGGTTTGGATATATTGTAGTGTCAGTTAGTGTTTAATACACCAAACAAACGGACTCCGTTAACTCTAACGGCGGGCCGTTTCTTTACTTAAAGAAACGGCGCCGTATATGGGCCGCGGTGCATAATCGATTATGCACCGCGGTCTATAATATAACAACTGGTCCTCCCCGGAGCGTTATGCCATGGAACCGTGTTCACCATTCATGGTGAACACGGTTCCAACGGTGTTAGTACACCGTTATCTTTTTCTTTTTTTTTTCTTAATTAATTGTGTGACTTTTTTTCTTGATTTTCACATTTCGCGGTTTCACTTTAATTTGAGGTGAACAATGATTTCGGACATTCATAAATTATGAATTCATGCCTGCACATTCACTTTGGAACCATGCCTACACATTCTCGTCCGAAATCACGGACATTCATAAATTATGAATCCATGCCTGCACATTCACTTTGGAACCATGCCTACACATTCACTTTGGAACCATGAAATTATGAATTTTCTGTTATAAGATTATGAATTTTCAGTTATGAGATTATGAATTTTCTGTTATGAGATTATGAATTTACATTACATTCATAATCTCATAACAGAAAATTCATAATCTCACAACAGAAAATTCATAATCTCATAACAGAAAATTCATAATTTGATCAAACACGCGCCGTTAACAGCACATTAGCTAAATTTTTTTTTTTCGCATAAAAACGACGTCGTTTGGACTTGTGTTCACCATTCACGGTGAACACGTTTCCAGGGCATAATTTGCGCACAACTTACCATCACGGTTGAGAACACAAAGGTCCCGCCGCTCCCATTCTTTAAACATCTCATCATAATTTGCACGCTTTCTGCCAGTGTTGATGTTATACTTTGTGAAATCCTTACCCTTAGGCCCATGATGATGTTTGATGACATGCAAATTAATTTCATCGTGCAATGCAATTTCTCTCTCGACTGGAATGCCAAATTGCATTGAAGATAAATTAGGCTTGTGGTAAACATCAGTGTCGAAGCACATCAACACTGTCCTTGATATTGCATATTTCATCTGTCCTTCATAAGCATGTGGTATAAAATCAGCATCTAGACGCTTATAAGGCTGCCAATGAACCTACAATAAAACCAATTACTAAGGCCTTGTTTGGTTATTGGCGGATCCGCCAAAGGCGGATCCGTCATTTTCAGCGTTTTGACCATGTCAAAACGCTGAAAACTATGTTTGGTTAATGGCGATTTGGTGCAGCGGATTTGCTCCAAACCGCCAAAATCTGAAACGCTGCTATATGCAGCGTTTTAGAATGGCGTTTTGGGCCTTTGCCCAAAACACCCTAATTCTATATTTTTTTTTTAAACTTTTTTTTGTTTAACAATTTTAACAGAAGCCTGAGGCTTCTTTTTTCCTGCCCATCCGATGTGGGACATCGGATGGGCCGGAATGAATAAGGAGCGTTGAGCTCCCCTTTTAATGGGGAGCTCAACGCCTCCAATTCCTTAACATTTCGATGTGGGATCAAAGATCCCACATTAATTTTAGTTTTTTTTTTTTTTTTAGTAATTATTATTATTATTATTATTATTATTATTATTATTATTATTATTATTATTATTATTATTACATCAATTTATTTATTTATTATTATTATTATTATTATTACCCTTTTGGTCATTTTACATATTAACCGCTAATCTAAACAGCTAATTTTATCAAACGTTTTTTTACAAACCGCTAGTACAATTCGATGGTCAAACCCGCTAATACAATCCGCTATTTGATAACCGCTAATACAATCCGCTACCGCTAACCGCTGATAACCAAACAAGCCCTAAGTCATGAACAAAGAAACAAAATAAAACATAAAACATAAAACATTTTATCAATAAAAAAAAAAAACAAAAAACAAAAAAAAAAAAACAAAAAACAAAAAAACTTACATCATCTATTGTCAATCTACCAAGAATATCTAGGTATTATTTGGACTTCTTATCATAAGTGCCTCTAAGGATACGTTTATTGAGAATTTTGCTCCACTCGCACATAAGAGGAAAATTCATTGGGTTTGGTCACCCTCCGGAGGTGGTGCAGAATACAAAATTGCATTTCGTAATTGTGGAACATGCTCGATGAAGAAGAGCTGCAAGGAAAGTGGGGAGATATTAACATCAATAAAACATACAAACAAATAAATCAATTTCATAAGTAATGGAAAAAAGTAAATAAACTTACCATAAGGGGGTAAACCAAACCATACATTCTACTAGCCCTTTTTTTGGTCTTATAACTCTCAAGAGATGCATGGAGGTGGGCCAATGCAGCGGCTCCCCATGCATAATTTTTAATATCATTAACGTTTATTAGAATGGACAAGTAATCCGTGGTCACTAAATCTCCTGTGGACCCGGGTAAAATATAACAGCCTAAAAGATAGAGCATATAAGCTCTAAATGAGGCAAATAGTCTTCTGTATTTGGTGTTAAAGGTTTCGAGCTATAATTTTTCTTCAACCAAGTTAAGGAAATTTGTGTCATCTCCTTCCCGGGCATCATTTCCTCCGTAGGCTTCATACCAAAAGCCTCTTCAAATGCTATAGTTGGTTGTTTTGTTACTCCAGCAACTGCCTTGCCATTAATTGACAATCCTGTTAGATAGAAAATATCTTGCATACTGTACACTAACTTAATGTCATTTCCAAAAACAAAAGCCCTTTGTATATGGTCATAAGAGTCTATAACAGCAACAATGAGATTACGATCAATATTGACTTTATATGAAAGCAAATTAATATATTCTAAACCCATCCCACTTAAGACCCGAAGCAATTCAGGAGTAGGTGGCCACTGTTGTAGGTTGTTGATGCGCTTTGTGAAAGACTATGAAAAAGAAACAACATTTTTAGCAAAATATTTTAAACATATTTGAAAAAAAAAAAAAAAAAAAAAAAAAAAAAACAAAACAAAACAATTCACACACTTGTATGTTTATCTGATTTTTGCTCTCCATGCTGCAAAAAAAAAAAAAAAAAAAACACATTAGTGAATTCATATCAATCACAATAACTAGGATTCGCTTATCTAACCATAAAATAATCATTAAATGTTTTATGAAAATTGCACCAAAAAAACAAAAATCTAACTTTATAGTGACCATCTGTAATCTAGACAACACATCAATAGATAATTTATATCAAAGCCCCAACAATCACAAAAAACCAAACCCATTTCATGAGACATCATTTTCCTTATGCATTTGCACAACATTATTTATAGCAATAAAAAGGAGTAACAAAAAAGGAAAGAACGGAATTTTTGGTAGGGGGAGGGTAGAGGGAGAGACGGATAGTTCTTACCTATTTGCAATGGCTATCACGTGAGAGGAATTTTTGGCTATCACGTGAGAGGAATTTTTTTATTTTTTATTTTTATTTTTGCATCGTATCTTATTTAGTATGTATAAACGAATACTACATTGTACCAAACACACCCATATATTAAAAATATTTAATTCTCATTCTTATTCGTAATCACATGTTCGAACCAACCACCCATATATTAAAAATTAACATCTATCATTGGTCCACATCACAATGTAGAACATGATCTACAATATAATTTGCCCAAAACTATAGAGTAGATTGAATAGAATTACATGCACTAAAAATACTCCAAACAATTTTGTATGAAGAATACTTGCAATTAAATAACTTAAAACCAGCATTCAAAAAAAAAAATAACTTAAAACCAAAAAAAAAAAAAAAAAAAAAAAAAAAAAAAAAAAAAAAGACTTATGCCCGTACATTCAAAAACTGGAAAGGATTCTCACAAACCATTACACACTACTAAACTTAAGTATACACCAATCACTTTGATACCCATTTCTTAGAGTTAAACTTGTCAACCAAACGCACCTGGAATTGAAAAATGAAAGGCAGAAGAATGTATACATACACAGGGGAACGCAGCAAATTGGGTTTGAGAAGAAGCTGTGATCGGAACAGTGAAACGGAGAGAGGCGGCAATATCTAATGAAATCACTTTGTTCAATTTCAATAGCACTATATATGAACATCTATTCAACATTAGAGTCATAACCCCGAATGGGTGCAATATTTTTGGAGGACTCTGAAATGTCGCTGCATGGTTAGTGGATACCAACTAAGGAAAATCGTCTTTGGGGAGTGCATTTCTCTCTCACAAATAGTAATTCTCTCTCATAAATAGTGTCAACCAGGGCGTTTTTAATTCTCCGTATTTGGGTTGTGTTGACACTTAAATTTTGATAAATATTGATTATTTATCAATATTAGTATATTTAAATATATTTATGGATAATATTGATATTATCTAATTTGTTAATTAGATAATACCAAAAGAGTTTGAGTTTATCAAAACTCTTATATCCTACAGCTATAAATAGGACCTATTATTTCTATGTAATCACAGATATACTAGGAAAAATTCATAGAAATATCTTAAAGCTGAGAAGCTTATTCAGAGATCACAATAAAAATGTGATCATGAAAGTAAAAGCCCCTCCTCCATAATGATCATGCCTATGCCTATTGATCCAAACCTCCATTGAAGATCAAGCCATTTGAAACCCGGAGGCCCTTCAATGGTGGAGTGTTCAAGACATCAAATTGAAGAATCAGAGGACATCCAGAGATCTTGTACCCACACCGCATTGATACTTGACATATGTAACTAGAATTTTGAATATTAAATATATTTTATTCAATTTTCTTTGTTCACAAATTTAAATTTTGATAAATATTGATTATTTATCAATATTAGTATATTTGAATATATGTATGGATAATATTGATATTATCTAATTTGTTAATTAGATAATATCAAAAGAGTTTCAGTTTATCAAAACTCTTATATCCCACGGCTATAAATAGGACCTCTTATTTCTATGTATACAGAGATCCTAGGAAAAATGATGTAAACATCTTGAAAATATATTATTTAGGATCACAATAAAAATGTGATCCTGAAGTAAAAGCTCCTCCTCCATATTGAGGTATATGCTCTCAAGTGGCGTACAAGAAAGTCTTTATGTTGAAACGGCCTTATATCTTTATGTTGTAGTGTCGAGACTTCCTTGCACTACATAGTTTGGAGTGGTATATGCTCTCAAGTGGCGTACAAGAAAGTCTTAATTTGTGAACAAAGAAAATTGAATAAAATATATTGAATTCAAAATTCTGGTTACAGTAGTATATATCAATGGGTACAAGTCTCTAAATGGTCATCTGATTCTTCAATTTGATGCCTTGAACACTCCACCATTAAAGGGCCTCCGGGTTTCAAGTGGCTTGATCTTCAAAGAAGGGCTTATATATATAGTTTGTTCTTCTTGAAGGGCCTCCGGGTTCAAATGGCTTGATCTTCAATGGAGGTTTGGATAAATAGGCATGATCAATATGGAGGAGGGGCTTTTACTTCAGGATCACATTTTTATTATGATCCTAAATAATATTTTTAAAGATGTTTACATCATTTTTCCTAGGATCTGTGTTTACATAGAAATAAGAGGTCCTATTTATAGGTGTATGATAGAAGAGTTTTGATAAACTGAAACTCTTTTGATATTATCTAATTAACAAATTAGATAATATCAATATTATCCATACATATATTCAAATATACTAATATTGATAAATAATCAATATTTATCAAAATTTAAGTGTCAACAAATGCCCCCTCGAGACTTGCTTGTACACCACTTGAAAGCATATAACACTCGAAAGTATGTAGTGCAAGAAAGTCTCGACACTGCAACATAAAGAGTCGTTTCAACTCGTGTCAAGGAGCCTTGAAAGATATGAGGCCGTTTTTACTCGTGCCAAGGAGCATGAATATGAGGCCGTTTAAACTCGTGCCAAGGAGTATCATTTAGCTTCCTCCATTTCAAATTTCATATAGGGTTTGTCCCCATATCGGTTGTAAGTGCCTATGAAGAGATGAGAGGCAGAGCGGTCCCACTGGGCGTGCCAATTTGTGAACAAATAACCCGGAGGCCCTTCAATGGTGGAATGTTCAAGGCATTCAAATTGAAGAATCAGAGGACCATTCAGAGACTTGTATTCACCACCGCATTGATACTTGATATGTAAACCAGAATTTTGAGTTTCTAAATTTTATTCAATTTTCTTTGTTCACATGCTATATTTGGAATTATGTATTTCGGCTTCATTTAATATATTTACTCTTCGTATTTCTTCTCCCAGTCTTATTTATATTCGCTGAGTAGGAATGTCACCATTTTATCTTCAATAGGAGTCCGTGTCAAACTTTGTGTCATAGAATGTTTGACACGGACTTAGTAGGAATGTCACCATTCCGTCAACCTGTGCACCACCGTCCACTGCCGTCGAAAACCCAGCCGCAACCGAAAACACCGCCGGATTCCGTCAACAAGTACACCAACGCAGTCTGCCGTCGAAAACCCACCGGCAACCAAAACCACCACGCCAGATTCCGCCACCAAGAAGGCCACCACCATCGCCAAATGCTCCAGAAGCTTTCAAGAACCGCCGCTCAAAACTATTCACGCTCCAGGGACCACAAATCTTTGTTTTTGCTATTATTCTATTTTGGGTGGGACCATAGAAGTTTCTTTGAAGATTAAAAAAAAATGGGGTAGAAGGCGGAAGAAGAGTAAAAAATTCTGTGATGAGGGAGGAGTGATTTTAAGATGTAGGGTTTACTATTGTACAAATAAGGGATAAAATATTATTAAATATACAGAATACGTATTAAATAAATGCTATGCCAATACACACACCGTATGTTTGTAGTATTGGGAAGTCTTTTAATAAATGCTATGCCCTAGACCGACTTATCAGCTAAAATTATCCTAGAATCGGACTCTACCAACACGCTTTTCCTTGCTTCGAAACATATTTTCATGCATAAACTTTATCGTATTTACCTATCCTATTATGCACCCTCGGTAAAACCACCCTCAACATTAAACCTTACCGATTGAATCGGCTGGTGCGTTGTCTTGGTAAGTGAAATGAAAAGAATGAAATGACCAAGCAGCTCTTCCACTGTCCAATGCGTGGGGACTGCCCAATGCTTGGTCATTTCGTGCATGTACGTTGGCAGTGGATTTATTGTGTCCGCGAAATTTTTATTAATGTTTGAATTTTATTTTTGAGTAAAAGACATTTTTGGTCCTAAATTTATAGTGGCTTGGACAATTTTAGTCCTTTATAAAAAAATTTGCCATTTTATGGACAGAGTTATTGTGGTGAGGACATTTTTGGTCCTCCGTTTATATTTCTGTAGATAACTGTCTGAGAGAGGGGTAATTACGTCAATTTAGGCTATCTCCTTCTATCTATTATATCTATGTCTGTTTTGTTTTCTTCTCGGTTATAATTCGAAGTAGTCGGAGAGTCCAAGTTGCAGTTATATGAAGAAATTGCCGGAGAATCGAAGCCGCCAAACAGGTTACTAATCAAATAGATAGAAGGAGAATCGAAGCCGCAAAACACAAATAGATATAATAGATAGAAGGAGATAGCCTAAATTGACGCAATTGCCCCTCTCTCATACGGTTATCTAACAGAAATATAGACGGAGGACCAAAAATGTCCTCGCCACAATAACTCTGTCTATAAAATGGCAAATTTTTTTATAAAGGATTAAAATTGTCCAAGCCACTATAAGTCTAGAACCAAAAATGTCTTTTACTCTTTATTTTTTTAGAACAATTAATGTTTGAATTAATCTTTGAGACTTAGGCTGTATATTTTATTATTTTCAGCATAAAAAGTTAAAAACAATGCCCTTTTGGTGGTGTATCTATATACATTATTGAGAAAATAGCATATTTTCACCTGAGTTATATATACTTATAGCACTTTTCTCCCATAAATTATTTAATTGGTTGTTTTTTCTCGTAAAATGTTACATGGACATATTTATCCTTAAAATAAATATTTTATTTATTTTTTTCTCCAACAAATTATGATCACAATTTGGTTCAAATCAAACAGACACTATAACAACCAAACCGAAATATTCCAATTACAATTTAGAATTGAAACAAGATATTTAGAGTTTATTAAAATCGCGCACCGAAACAGCTGGTTCATGTTCCGAACTGAAAAAAATAAAATACATTTATTGTTGAATTTAGACTATTTTAAAATAAAAAATAAAATATTAAAATAAAGACTGTTTTTTTTTTTAAAAAAAAAAAACTTTTGAAGGAACTTAGTAGTGTGTCTCTAACACAAAAATAAAGAATCGTGTGGGCATGATTATAAGATTTCTTGTATTTGTAGTGCCAGGTCTATTTGTTCGTTCAAAGTGTTGGAACGCATGGAGTATTATAGCAGTGTTTTAATAAGAGTATTGTCCTATTGTATTAGGAATAGGAATATTAATGTAAAATTATAGTACGAATATGAAAGTAAGAAAGAATATATTCTATTAAGAATTTTATTACATTATTTTATTGTAGAATTCTAGTACGAATAGAAAAATAAGAAAAAATATATTCTATTAAGAATTGTAGGGAAATGGGTCAAATAAGCCCTTGAACTTTATACAAAAAGTCAATTAAGCCCATGAACATTTAAAAGTAGCAATTAAACACATTAACTTTTAATTTTTGTGCATTTAAACCCAAAAATTGGATGTTTACCTGTAAATGTAGATAACCTCTTATGTGGCATCATCTGAGCTTGCCACGTATGCAACTTTAAAAAAATATTTATTAAAATTAAAAATCAAAATAACTATTCTATTATAATAATAATAATAATAATAATAATAATAATAATAATAATAATAATAATAATAATAATAATAAAAACATTTTCTGTTTCCAGCCGCTCACTGTTGCTCCCGCCGGCCGGAGTAGCCAGAGAAGAAGAAGGCAGCCATGGCCATGGCTGCTGTCAACCTCCTCTCTCTCTCTCTCTCTCTCTCTTGTGTTTAATATCTTTCCCTTCAGGCTGTATCACAAAACAAAGATTTGAAGAAGGAAGAAGGTAGAAACTGTTTTATTCATCATCAACAAAATCAGCTTAGCAATGGAACAGTAGCCAGCTTTATATGTTCTATACAGAAGAGGAAAGGAAGGCTATAGCAAAAGCTAACTAACTAACTACTATTACAGCTAGATTAACAGATCACTAACTGCCACTAACTGTTGGATCGATCCTCTAATATCCCCCCGCAAGTTGGAGTGTACATGGAATGAAGCCCCGACTTGGATACAAACTTTTGAAATGGCATTGGTTGTAGAGGTTTGGTCAGAATGTCTGTTGTTTGGCTTTTTGTAGGAACATGTACTAATTTGATAACCCATTTCTAGACCTTTTCCCTTATTAGATGGCAATCTATTTCTATATGCATGGTCATCTCATGGAAAACTGGGTTCTCAGCCATAGCAATGTCAGATTTACTGTCAGAAAGCAACACTGCTGCTTCATTCAAATGAACTTCCAGAACTTCAAGAAGATAGAACAACCATTGTATTTCACATGTAGCAAAGGCAAGAGCTCTATACTCAGCTTCAAAGGATGACCTTGAAATTGTGCTTTGTTTTTTTTGATTTCCAGGTCACTAGGGCATTTCCCAAGAATACACAGAAACCTGCTACAGATCTCCTTGTGTCAGGGCAAACTGCCCATTTTGAATCAGCAAAGCCACTCATCTTCAAGTTGGAATTTGCAGGGAAGAATAGGCCTTGTCCAGGACAACTCTTGATGTACCTCAAAACTCTGTGGACTGCCTGCAAATGAATAATAGTAGGGTTGTCTAAGAACTGAGACAACTGCTGTGCAACAAAGCATATGTCGGGTCTGGTGATGGTTAAATACAGAAGTTTTCCCACCAGCCTCCTGTATTGAGTATTGTCCTCTAAGGCTGCACCATTATTTTTGGATAACTTGTTTGTTTGTACCATAGGGCATCTTGCAGGTTTGCTTTCAAGAAAGCATGCATCATGCAGCAAATCTAAGGCATACTTTCTCTGTGTCACAAAGATTCCTGTATAATTTCTGGCTTACTTCAAGTCCTAGGAAGAATCTGAGATTCCCAAGGTCCTTGCACTACTACACAGCAGGCTTTTAACGTCAGCTAAATAGACCTTTTAACGTCGGCTATGTACCGTAGTTGTTGCGCCCGTCGTTGTAAATATTATTTTTAACGTCAGCTATATAAATAGCCGACGTTATATCTTAATTAAAAAATAAATAAATAAATACTTACAACGTCGGCTATTAGCATTTAGCCGACGTTGTAAGTATTTTAAAAAAAATCAAAATACTTACAACGTCGGCTATTAGCATATAGCCGACGTTGTAAGTATTTAAAAAAAAATTAAAATACTTACAACGTCGGCTAAATTCTAATAGCCGACGTTGTAGGTGTTTTAATTTTTTATAAAAAACCTACAACGTCGGCTAATAGCATTTAGCCGACGTTGTAAGTATTTTAATTTTTTTTTTAAAATACTTACAACGTCGGCTAAATGCTAATAGCCGACGTTGTAAGTATTTATTTATTTATTTTTTAAATAAGATATAACGTCGGCTATTTATATAGCCGACGTTGTATGTTTTTTTTTTAATATACAATTTATTTGTCCATTTATACCCAAAAACCTGCTCAAATCTACTCACAACCACAACCACAACCTAAACCTGCTCAATTTCTCACAACCACAACCAAACCTGCTCAATTATTGCACCACAACCACAGCAAAATATGTAAAATCTAATATTTATAATGAAACAAGTAATAAATCTCACAATTTGATACTAATTAATAATACAAGTTAACATTATCAAAAGCTAATATCAATTTGTTCAATTTACATACTTAACCATACATCAACAAAGAAGTCGGCCCATACGTCTCTTACTTCATCAATTTCTTGTTGAGTGTAGCTCGATCTACCAACTCTCTCAACAATCTACAAAGTTGATAATTATTAAATAATTAGTAAGCTAGCATTTATAATAATGAGCGTAGCACACAAAATGACTAAGAGAACAAAAACAAAATCATAATATAGTCAAGATTGACATACCTTTCGGGCAAGCTTCTCCAGTTTCTCCTGCTCAGTTTTCTGCATCAGTAAAGGGAGTAGTGTAAGGAATTTAGAAATATAGAATAATAGAATAATTTGCCAAGTACCAAGCAACTTCTAAATCTTGTGAGGGGAGATCCATTTCTATATCTCTTCATTCAGTTCATTCAAGAACAAATGAATTTGTTGACAATTATGTGATGCGTGAATTTCAAAATGCTGAAACTGTTTTCTTCAATGCCATTTTCAACAGTGCCTGTAATAGCCTGTCTATCATTTACTAAGTCATATTTTTTAAAAATTCTTAATCAATTTAAAAAGGGACAAACACAGCACATTATAATCAAATGAGATGCAGCATCTACGTCAATGCATTTCAAGAACCATCAGAACTTTCCTGTTGAACGCTTTCATGCAAAGCATCAATAAGTAGTCCGTACATAGTATTATGAGTTATGTTAACAACTTAACATATACCAACAGACACTACCATGTACAAGAATACACCACTCAGATATAAGGCATACCAATCTACTGCTGTAACTTCTCCTTCATGACTATTCAGTATAATGGGATCTGCAAGAGGTTTCCTTATCTGCATTGAATGATCTAATGCTATTAACCATCACATTAACATTTAACAATCCCTTGATGGAATGTTTAGAATGAAGATAATTACCTGCCATATGTAAGCATTCCCATCACTAGAGCCGCTTAATATGTGAGCTGCATCAGGGCTTATTGATGACTGCAATTTGCATCAATCGGCATCAGTCTCTTTAGAATATATCAGGGCATCAATCGGCATCAATCGGCATCATCAGGGCTTATTGATGACTGCAAGATGCAGAACAGATGTGATGCTCATAGAAAAAGCCTGAAATAAATAGGGCTTACTTAGAATAAAATCATATTAGCAAATATAAGAACAAAGTGAATCATGTAAGAAAAGTTGTCAAGGCAAACCTTTCTACGTCTACCCCGCCTTTGACAAGGAGAAATGTGCGCCTCATGCACCATAGCAATTGATCTGAACAAAGATAGAATATTGATTCAATTCATTCAAATCCTCTGAAAGTGACTCAAGGCCATATAAAATATGTTATTCTTTCCTGAACTTGACTGTTCATTTGTAATGCAAAAAACTTTATGCATTGTGTTTATAACATTCTTGTACACCATTAGTATTCATAAGACTCAAGTACTTACTGTAGACAAAGTTTTTTGCCACTGCTGTCATTGCACCTCAAATCCCATAGAGCAAAGGACCCTAAATTGACAATGGGGATACCTAAATTGACAATAACAGAACCAACTTTGTATGGGCAAATGTGTACATAAATTTTTTAGATTTGATTAAAGCAGGCATTCAAGTATCCTTTAACATATCAATTATTACCAAATGACCTTAATGTAAAATGTCAACAGCCAAAAAGAGCCTCATTGTGAAACATGTTTTAAGATGACAAACAAAAACAAATTTATAGAAGAGTTACTCACACTTTGATCACCTCATGCTTTTCAATCTGCTCCAGACACAAACCTAAGAAATAGCAAAAGGAATGCAGATTTGAAAGAGAAGCATGTCAGCAGGAATTTCAGTAAATGGATCTGACAGACTGCCAAACAAAAGAATGGTGTTGTTAAACAAAAATATTACACAAAGAATAGCAAGAAGAAAAGCCAATGTCAAAGGTTCTCCTCTAGTGTACTTTATAGTACAAACATCCAGCCACCATCCACACATCAAAGGGAAGACCCCAAGTTCAATTACAAGAAGAAAAGCAACCTTGATCATAGTCATCAGATGTCTCATTGCTGCCACAAATTGCCTGAATAGGGAAGGAATAGTTTATGCAATGGATGCAATTCCATAAAATCTCCCCAATGTCAAATGTTCTCCTCTAGTGTACCGAATTAAAGCAACAACTCCAGGATAGAAAAAGACCATAAAAAATATAAACATATATCCAACAGCAAGAGTGGTAACATCAGAAAGTCGTGATGCCCCAATAGATGCCCCTTTCAAACTATCAGCTGAAACTACTGTACTGATCACCTGACACTTCATTTAATCCTGTGGCATTTGATTTCATCGTTTCTGCTACTTGGCCAAGTAAATTATTCTCCTGGTTGTGTTTGCAACAGGAGTCATAGCACTCTTTAAAGTGATATTAGCCAAAAAAAAAAAAAAAAAAAAAACAAATTCAAGTCCTACTTACCTACAACCAACATTTACAAAGTCAAAACTATAATTTACAAGCACAGAGCATTAAAATAATTTCAAATTTATAACCAATAACTTATAAAATTCAAAATATATACTAATAATTCCTAAAATTCGAAATACAATTACCAAATAAACTCAAATATATTTATTATAATTCAAATAAAAATTAGAAATTAGAAAATTTAAATAAATAATTAAAAAAAAAAAGAGGCGTCGAACCTCGGAGATTCGGGAAGGCATGCGGCGGTGTAGCGGTGCGGCGGAGATGCGCGGTGGCTGTGGTTGTGCGGTGGGTGGCTGTAGCTGTGCGGGTGAACCTCGAGGCGTCGAACAGAAGGCTTGGGCGGTGGGAGGTGTGGCGATGGCTGTGACGCTGGGCGGTGTCGCGGTGGCGGCGACGTCCGGTGTCTAGGAGAGCGGTGGCGACGTGTGGTAGTGGCGGTGAAGGGCGCTGCGGTGAAGGGCGACACAGTGGAGGCGGGGAAGATGAGTCGAGGTGGGGAAGATGAGTCGTAATATCCAAATAAATAAAATTTTGCGTTTGTTAGAAGGGTTTTAAAGAGCCTACGACATCGGCTATTAGTTAATAGCCGATGTCATAGGGTTAAATAAATTTAAAAAATAAAATAAAATAACTTATAACGTCGGCTATTAAAATAGCCGACGTTGTATTATACTTATTTTTTTATTTTTTTATTTGTAACATATAACGTCGGCTATTAACTAATAGCCGACGTTGTATATATTTTTTTTATAAAAAAAATTAGAAAAAACTTTTAACATCGGCTATATATATAGCCGACGTTAAAAGCCCGACGTTGTATGTGAATTTTGTAGTAGTGTTAATCTGGAAAACTGAATGTAGGTGTTCCTTGATTTGTTGTATTTGATCTCTGTCACTGCTAGCCAAAACTATATCATCAACATATACAAGAAGAGCAATAAAATCATTACCAGACCCTTTAGTGAATAGAGAGTTGTCACATATGGCTTGCTTGAACCCCATGCTAATTAATTTAGTGGTCAGTCTGGCATTCCACTGTCTACTTGCCTGCTTTAAACCATAGAGTGACCTCTTCAATTTGCACACTTGCCCAGCAGGCTGTTTTGGAACAAAACCTGGAGGGAGGGTCATATACACTTCTTCCTTAAGATCTCCATGTAAGAAGGCATTGTTGACATCAAGTTGATGCAACTGCCATCCTTTTGCAGCTGCCATAGCAATCAAGGTTCTGATGGTTGTGACCTTTGCTACTGGACTAAAAGTGTCCACATAATCTATCCCACAAGTTTGGGTGTACCCCTTTGCAACTAGCATGGCCTTGCACCTTTCCACTGTCCCATCAGCCTTGTGTTTTACCTTGTAAACCCATCTACACCCTATTGGTTGCTTGGAGGATGGTAGTGTGGTTAGTTCCCATGTGCTGTTAGCCTGCAATGCATCTATCTCTGCTTGCATAGCAGTCCTCCAACATTCATGTTGAATGGCTTCATTGTAGGATTTGGGCTCCTGGATGCCAAGGATATTTGTGGCAAAGATTTTGAAACTAGGAGATAACTTTTTGTAAGATAGGACTGCTGAGAGAGTGTGGGGAGAGGTCTTAGTAGCAGGTAAATTGCAATCATAATCCTTGAGGTATCCAGGTCTTCAAATTTGCCTACTGGATCTCCTACGTTGCATTGGAACTGAATCAGATTGTGGCAAATTGGACTGCTCCAAATCATTCTGGTTTTGCCCAAATTCAGGTATGTTATCATATTCTTCTGTAGAACTATTTTGAGAACAAACAAGCATGCTACCCTCTGGTCCTGTAGGACTATTTTGAGCAAAATCAGTCCCATTATCATTAGATTCTGCAAGATTATCACCACTGCTTATCTGTCTTTTCTGAGAGACCTTTGTCAGGGCATTGTCATTCACAATGATATCACCATTTGGCAAAATAAGATCCTGGGATGGTCCTAAATCACTTAAAAGACTTGTTGTCTTGTGGGGAAAGACATTTTCATAGAACACCACATCTCTTGATACAAACACCTCCCTGGAATTCAAATCATAAAGCTTATACCCTTTTACTCCATTAGGATATCCAAGAAACAAACACTTTCTGCCCCTAGGTGAAAACTTACTTTGGTGTCCTTTCTGCACAACAACATATGTTAGGCACCCAAAAACCCTGAGATGACAATATTGAGGAGATTTTTTGAACAAAATCTGATAAGGGATCTGACCTTGTAAAGCTGCTGAAGGTAACTTATTGATAATGTACACTGCATGCAATATACAATCTCCCTAAAAACTATCTGAAAGGTCTGCTTGGAACTTGAGGGCTCTTGCCACTGCCAAGATGTGACCATATTTTCTCTCTACTACACCATTCTGTTGTGGTGTATAAACACATGTTGATTGGTGAATGATTCCTTTCTCTTGATAAAAACTATCCATCTTGAACTCTTGTCCATTATCTGTTCTTATGCACTTAACCACTTTGCCAAATTGTGTCACAGTGAATGCACAAAAATTCTGAACCAGTGTTCTGACTTCACTTTTACTTCTCAGTAGATGAACTCATGTGGCCCTGCTATAGTCATCTACAATAGTTAGGAAATATTTGTGTCCATACATGGTATGTATATGATATGGCCCCCAGATATCAATGTGCACAAGATCAAAACAATCATTAGAGATAGTGGAACTAGTATGAAATGGTAATCTCTTTTGTTTGGCTAAATGACATATATTTCAAACTTCATCTTTATTCATTCTCATATCTACATCTGACAAAGGTAATTGCTTCAATTTTCCATATGAACAATGTCCTAATCTAGCATGCCAAATGCTACTAGATTTACAAGCATTAGCCCTAACTTGTTCCACTGTACTTTACTAGAAACAGAAAAAACAGGTCTCACAAGGTGGTATAACCCTTTCTGTAAGCTAGCCAAGCCAATCATCCTCCCAGAGTCCTGATCCTGTATAATGCACAAATCAGAATGTAGCAGCAGTTTGCACTTGGAAGTTTTAATCAACTCACTAACTGAAATCAGATTATAATGGAAGGCAGGTACACAGAATACTTTTTGCAAAATCAAACTGTCTGCATAAATGGACCCTATATGAGAGATCTCAGCCCTATCACCATTAGGTAGTTCTACAAACATACCTTCCACTTTCTTTGAATTGGTCAGCATAGCATGATGACAAACAACATGATGGGTAGCCCCACTATCTAGTATCCAACTAGCTTCATTTTTAAGAAAATGTTTACGATGAGTACCTTCAAGCTGTGAATTAGGGGTAAAATTGGCAGCAATCAGGTTGACTTGAGGTGTCATTCCTCCAGCTTCATTCAAGGGTGAGGAATTGTGAGCCATGCTGTCTCTTTGTAAGAATTGTTTGAGCAGTCTATATTCATCTTGACATAAGGTGACATAACCATTATTCTCAGTAAGGGGCTGATCATCAGGGGTGAACTGTACTTGATTGGCTGAGCAAATGCTTCTATTTCTTGGTTTCCACCCAGGTGGATAACCATGTTTTTATAACACTTCTCTATTGTGTGTCCAGTGAATCCACAATAAGAACAGACATGCTTCTTGTTGTTATTGTTGGAATAAAATTTCTTAGGTCCAGGAACATTCCCTTGGGTGAGAAGGACACTTCTTGCTTCTTCAATCTGCATTCCTGCTGTCCCATTATTAAGCCTCCTTTCTTGTTGTTGAACCATCATGAATGCCTCATCAACAGTAGGAAGGGGCTTGGTCATCATTATTTGGGATTGAACAGATGCATAGGTTTCATTAAGGCCTCTTAGAAATACAGAGAGGTTAACACTTTCTAGATGCTGCTGCAGAGTTTCTAATATCCCACAATCACACATCTTCTCACATTTACACATAGGTAATGGCCTGATAACTTGAAGTTCATCCCATAAAAATTTCAACTTGGCAAAGTAAGCACTTACAGTCAGGTCTCCTTGCCTTACCATGTTATTGCACCTCTTCCAGTAGGGGTACTTCACTTTTCCTGCACTTGGCACTGCAATCATACCATCGACAAACCCTAATTTATTCTTGGAGAGTAGCGACATCTCCATTACCCGTGCGCAAGGATGGTAGTTCCGACCATTGAGGATTGATGAGACCAAAACCAAGGAAGGGTTCTCACTAGGGTGTAGGAAGAAAAGACTGGCAGCGTCGTTTGGATCAAAATGTGCTCCAGCGGGGATCGGATTTTCCGGTGTTACACTAGGTGGTGTTCCAGCCACTGAAGGGGCTATTGTCGCAAGGGGTCTGTTCGTTGTGTTTTTCCACGCCATAGGCGCAACTCAGGCTCTGATACCATATCACAAAACAAAGATTTGAAGAAGGAAGAAGGTAGAAACTGTTTTATTCATCATCAACAAAATCAGCTTAGCAATGGAACAGTAGCCAGGTTTATATGTTCTGTACAGAAGAGGAAAGGAAGGCTATAACAAAAGCTAACTAACTAACTGCCATTACAGCTGGATTAACAGATCACTAACTGCCACAAACTGTTGGATTGATCCTCTAATAGGCTGAAAGGAATGATTTTTATTAAAAAAAAAAAAAAAAGTTGAAGCTTGAAGGCAGCCATGGCTGCCTTACTCTTGGTTCCTTCTTCGTCTCCAAATCTGGAGATGAAGAAGGGTCCTATTTCCTTTCTTCTTCTCCAGATCAGGAGACGAAGAAGGGAAATATTAAAAAAAAAAAAAAAAAAAAAGATTGATGGCAGCCATGGCGTACAGCCATAGCTGCCTTCTCCTTCTCTCCTTCTTCGTCTCCAAATCTGGAGACGAAGAAGGAAGAAATATTTTTTTTTAAAAAGAGAGAGAGAGAGAGTTAGAAGAGGTTGAAGGCAGCCATGGCCATGACTGCCTTCTTCTTATCTGGCAGCGTCGGTCGACCAACGACAAGCAGCGAAAAATTATTATTATTATTATTATTATTATTATTATTATTATTATTATTATTATTATTTATTTATTTATTTATTTATTTTGATTTTTAATTTTTTTTAATAAAAAATTATCTGCATTTACAGGTAAACATTCAGTTTTTGGGTATAAATGCACAAAAGTCAAAAGTTAATGTGTTTAGTTGCTACCTTTAAATGTTCAGGGGCCTAATTGACTTCTTATATAAAGTTCAGGGGCTTATTTGACCATTTTCCCAGAATTGTATTACATTATTTTACAATATTAGAATAGAAATTTTAATGTAGAATTATAATGCGAATAAGAAAGTAGAAAACAATATATTAAAATTTGAAGATTTTGGGCGGTAAGTTAAGTTGAGGATTTTGTTTTTATATATAGTATAGATTTAAAGTTAATAAAATATATTTAAAATTTATTATTTTTAAAAAATTCCAAATGACGCTTGCTAACCAGGTAGTAATGGATTTTACGTGGAAATTAAACTCACTTGCACAAATTGATTAATTTAGGCCCTGTTTGGTAAAATGGCTGTTAGCTGTTAGATGATTGTTTTAATTAGAAGGTATAAATAATTGATAACATTAGCTGATTGTAGAAAAGTGTTTGGTAAATTAGCTGTTAACTAATAGCTGTTTGGTATAATTTCTTTTCTCAAAAGGCTAATTTAAAAAGTTACTGGGAGTATCTTTTTGAATTTTAGCCTTTTGGAGTTGAAAAAGCTAATTAATCAAACATTTATATTGATATTTTAACTAAATCAAACAATTAATAGTGGTCAAATAAGGCAAAATTGGCCTATAGGCAATTTTTTACCAAACAAGGAGATTCAATTGCATTTTTGAAAAAATATAGTGATTCAATTATATTATTATGTATCGTTCAATAGCATATGGTGATATAAATGTTACCAAAAGAGTATTTTATGGAAAGACTAACAAGGCAAGTAGTATTGTTTAATAGTTCCGAGTACAAAGTATGCATTATATGTTTATTGTTGGCCACAATGTTTATTATTTATACTAATGTGTATAATTTCTCTTTGCTCAATGTAACAGACTCGATTGTAATGACAGAACCTATATTAAGTGTCTGGTCCCATCAACCAGATCATTCTGAGTACCAATCCCATCTAGACCAACTCACTCATCATCGTCAACCCCTAAAAAGTCCTATAACAACCAAAAAAATAAAAGCCTTTAACATATACAAACTGAGAAGGAAAACCAAACAACTAAAAAGAAAGTTGTATATACCTCAGAGTCATGACTCTCATTGACTTTGACTTGGGAACCCAACACCTGAGAAAACCTAGTCAATGGACTATCAGACATTAGAGCTGAACAATGTTGTGAAAGCACATCCTCATCCTTAGAAACACTAAGCACAGTAAATGGAGACGGCAGACTATGAAGTTGCTCATTTTTCCCAGCAACTCGAAACAACAAAGCCATTCCACTAAGACGTTGGAGTTCAACATGAACACAACCAGCTCCCTAAAAAAGCATAAATTATTCTGCAGAATAAATAATTTCAAACAAAATTAAAACATTAACATCAAAATGGAAGTTGTAAAAGAAAGTTCCAAGTGCATAAAAGTATATATAAAAGAAAAAACTACAATCTCAAATATAATGCACTTCAAGGCATATTGTACAAGAATACTACAATACCATAAGACAACATGGACATACTATTCATGCTTCTAAGATGTGTCTGATTAAGCTTCAAACTGAATAAAAAAAATACAAAATAAAAAATAATTAAAACAGAAGAACATTTAAAAAAAAAAACACACACACACACACACATTAATGTATTTATTCAAATTACCTGACTTTGAACCATAAGAATTCTTTAGAGTCATGGTTAAACCATATTTTGGTGGCATTATATGAGCTTCAAATTATGACTTGATCTAAACAATAAAATAATATAATGGGAGAAAATAATAATACAAAAAAAGTACATTTTTTTCACTGAAATAATAATAATAATAAATAAATAAATTAGTAGAATAACAGAAACTTACCTCATAGCCGTGAAAAAGACATTCTTGACTCTTGATGAGCTGCGAATTTCTGCCTTTAAGAACGTAACAACGTACGTTCTTATTAACCTTAATCTTATAGCCATTATTGTATAATTATATAATATGGGCATGTTTCTTTTCCTAAGATGAACATGTGAAACATTTTCAGGTTTTCCAAAACAGAGAAACAACAAAGACGCAGAGAGTTAATGGCGAACTGTTAAGTGTTTGTATATCAATTTATAGAAGATGTAGCCTGTTCAAACCCGACCCAATCCGCGTAACCCGCCCGATCCGATATCCGACAACATGCTATCCGACCCGCTCCGCATCCGGCTCTCCATATCCGATCCCCAGGCTAAATGACGTCGGATAAACCAAATTGGATAGGGTTTGGTTTTTTTCCATCCGACCCGTCCGAATATCCGAAGTTTAGTAGGGTTAGGGTTTTCCTATATACTACACGACATCGTTTAATGTTAGTATATATATATGTTGAACGCTGATGAGGTCCATTTGCGCAGTCGCTACTCTCTCTCTCTCTAAGACTTCTCTGAGTTATCTCTACTCCTCTCATCCTCCATTCCTCTGACCTCTCTCTACTCTCTAAGAGTCTGAGACTCTGAGTTCTCTCTACTCCTCAGTCTAGTCTGTTGTCTCTTCTTCTCCAATAGACAATAGTCTGAGAGACTGAGACTCTGACTTCTCCGATACTCCGATTGTCCGATTGTCTGATTGTCCGGTGGTCGGTGCCTGTTAGTGGTAGAAGCCCTTCTCGAGCTCTTTTGGGGAATATTGAGTAAAGACCCTTGTTCTCCGGGGAATATTAAGGGGAAACCAAGTAAAGCACAAACCCTAGTTTTTATTTTTATGATTTTTTGATTTTATTCACTGCATGTTCTTATATTTGTGTTATATTATGTTATGTTGTGATCTATGTTGTGATCTATTATGGTGGAAGCTGTTGTAATCACAAACCCTAGTTTTTATTTTTATGATTTGTTGATTTTATTCACTGCATGTTCTTATATTTGTGTTATATTATGTTATGTTGTGATCTATTATGGTGGAAGCTGTTGTAATCACAAACCCTAGTTTTTATTTTTATGATTTGTTCATTTTATTCACTGCATGTTCTTATATTTGTGTTAGATTATGTTATGTTGTGATCTATTATGGTGGAAGCTGTTGTAATCTCAAACCCTAGTTTTGCAGTTGTGATTTATTCACTATATTGTGATATATTCTGTAGGGCACTAGGGCTGTGTGCAAATCCGATCCAACCTGCTAATATTGCATTATTGTGATATATATGTTCTGAACTTCTGAGTTCTAATATATTTTGTGTTTCTGATATTCTGATTTTTTATATAATGGTGGAAGCAGTGTGATTTTGTGATATTATGCGATCTATTGTGATGTCCCTTTAAAAGCTAAAGGCTTGAATGTGAAATCATCAAGTTTCATACTTGAAATTTCCATTTATTGGTGGAAGCCATTAATTGAAATCCAGATAATGATGAACTGGATACAGTTCCTGAATCTGGATTTCTTTCATTCTTTGACTATGTTTATGGATGTATGACCCTTAACTGAATGTAAATATGTAAATATGTAATTCTGAAATTGTGAAATCTTGCTACATGATGACACAAACAAGTGTCTGAATCTTGATTTCTTTGTATGTTTATGTGATTGTTGTCTTTGCTGAGTACTTGAGTACTTGGATTTGTTAGACCTTTAACTGATGCCCATCATTTTAGATGGAGAGCATCAATGTTCCTGATTCTGGACCTCATCCCTCAACTCAAGAGGGACATGGAGGACAAGCCCAAGGCACTGAGAAACCTGCTCATAGCCTCAAGTGACTCCTGCTGTTCCTGCAAAAAAGAGAAAGGTGGTTGAGTCTAGATCAAAAGTCTGGGATCACTTTGAAAAGATCTATGACTCTGAGAATATAGTGGTTAAAGGCAAGTGCCTTTACTGCTTGAAAGTGTTTGTCTGTGAGTCTAAGAAACATGGCACATCATCTTTGAGAAATCATATGGTGGCCTGCCTTAAAAAATCCTCATTCAAAGGATACAAGGCAGTCCCTTCCCACATTCAATACTGTTTCAACTTCTGGAACAGAGGCTCTTGTGAAGGTTTTGGGGACATAGGTCTTTAATCAAGAGGCCATTAGGAGGACAGTGTGTGAGATGATCATCATAGATGAACTCCCTTTTAGGTTTGTTGAGGGTCGGGAGTTCAAGATCGAAGTTTATTCTTGTAGCTTGTCCTAGGTTTCAGAATCCTTCTAGGTGGACTATTTCTAGGGATATCTACCAAATTTTCCTAGATGAGAGGCTGAGTCTTAAGAAGGTGTTTAGAGTGGGCACCTAAAGGGTCAGTTTAACCACTGATACATGGATTTCTGCCCAGAGGATTAATTATATGTGCATTACTGCACAATTTATTGATGATCAGTGGAAGCTTCAGAAAAAAATTATTTCCTTTGTCCCTGTTTCTTCTCATAGGGGGGAGTATATTTCCAAAGCCTTAGAGACATGTCTGTTAGAGTGGGGGATTAAAAATGTGTTCACTGTGACAATATACAATGCTTCTTCTAATGATACAGCTTTGGGATTTTTTAAAAGCAAGTTGTTGTCTTGGGGTTGTTCTTCTGTTAGGGTGCAGTATATGCACATGGGGTGTATAGCACATATCCTAAACTTAGTGGTTCAAGATGGCTTGAGGTTTGCAGATGAGTCAGTAAAAAGGGTGAGGGATGCAGTGAGATGGGTTAGGAACTCACCTGCTAGGTTGAATAAGTTCAGAGAGCTTGCTGAACTCATTTGGGTAGAAGCCAAAGCAGCTTTGTAGCTTGATGTCCTTACAAGGTGGAACAACACCTACATTATGCTCAACACTGCAATTCAATATCAAAGGGTCTTTGATGCATATCATCAAAATGATCCATCTTTTTCTGCTGACTTGGGTTCTGCTCCTTCTTTCCTGGATTGGCAGACTGTTGAAAACTTAATGAAGCTTTTGAAAACTTTTTTATGAAATGACAGAATATCTGGTTCTCTTTATGTCACTTCTAACACATTTTTCTCTGAGATCTCTGATCTCAGTTGCATGCTAGAAGATATGATTAAAGCTGAGAATACTGAAAAGGTAAAACCCTTGTGTTTATTTGTTTAACTTGTAACTATTTTTAACTTTTTATTTGTGTTTATTTGTTAAATAGGCAATGAGGACAAATTTGATAAGTACTGGGGAGATCCAGAAAAAATGAACCATCTCATTTTCTTTGCCAATATCCTGGACCCAAGATATAAGGAGGATTACATGCCACACCAGTTTGTCCAGTTGTATGGAGATGTCAAAGGCAAAGCTTGTTTTGCCAAGGTCCAATTTGCAATGGTTGCATTGTATAATGACTATGCAACTACATACTCTAACAGTTCATCCTCTAACTAACCTGTCCAGTCTCAGGCTACTAGTTGTACAGTTGGTAGGCCTGTGTCAAGGATGAAGAGTGAACTTAAAAAAAAAAAAAAAAAAAAAAAAAAAAAGAGAGACTGGAGAGTGGTGGTGGAAGCAGTAAGCAGACAGAGCTACAAATTTACTTGAGTGAAAATCTGGTTGAGGATGATGAATCTGTGAGTTTTGATGTTTTAAAGTGGTGGAAGAGTCATAGTAAGAGATTTCCTATTCTCCCCAAAATTGCTAGAGATGTGCTTGCAGTTTCTATTTCCATAATTGCATCTGAGAGTGCATTTAGTACAAGTGGAAGAGTGCTTGATGCATTTTGGAGTTCCTTGACACCTAAAATAGCGGAAGCCCTACTTTGTACACAAGATTGGTTGACGTTACATAATTAGCCAATCACACTTGAGGAGAATTTAGATGAGGTTGAAAGATTGGAGAAAGGTAAAACCATCTGTATATGTCACGCCCCAAAAATGAGCGTAACCCGGCCGTATTATCACGACAAAAAAAAAATCGTTATAATACGAAGCTTGCTAAACAAATATCAATCACAAGATAACATAAACAACCTCTTGGTCTTAAAGTTCCTTATCCCAAAGATAGCTTAATTGGAAATATAATATACACATTTAAGCTTCTAGACATGGTCCAAAATTACAACTTGAAATCCAAGGTCCTACTATGGACTTTGATCTCCACAAAAAGACTAGAAGAAGTCCTCCTCTATCACAAAACACTATACTAATACCCCAGGGTCTTTAACTCCAAAATGTGACCTCCCTTGCCTTAACCTCGATCAACAATCTAATCTGAAAACATGAACACACAAGTGAGCTCAAAGCACGGTACATCATATAATACTTCTCTACCAAATCAAGTATAAAGAATAAAGAGGACCCCAAATAAATAAGGTAACATAAGACGTTTAATAAAAAGTATAATAAAAGCGTTAGTAGTCTTATACAATTTTATCGCATAAGAGTATCAATAATTCCAAAGTTTTCCCTTCAAGTCATGAATCATAGATCGGTGCTCAAATATCATAGAAATAAATAAATAAAGATATTACATACCTAACTCACCATTTTACTTTGAGAACTATAATATACTCATAGGATGAGCCAAGATCGATTAATAAAATTACACTAGTCAAGGGTAGCAAAGCTACCAATTAAAATCAAGGGAATGTTCCAAATCAAGGGTGGCGAGACCACCAGTTGGGAATCAAGGGAACATTCCAAGCCAAGACAAGGGTGGTTAGACCATCAATATGATTAATACCTTTGAAAATCTATATATAGCATAATCAACATTAAAACGCCTCAAATTCGCAAATTTTCACGAGATATGTACTAATTCTTTATCATACAAAACATGCCCATAATATTCAAGAATAGCTTCACTATTTTACAATCACTTAAGCTATGGCATATAAGTTACAATGAGTAAGTAAGTGCAAAGTTCCCTTACCTTAGTAAGCTTTAAGCATAGAAATTCCTTTATGCACTAACCTTCACGGTCACCTATCAAATATATACACCATTATAACTTACTAGCATTCCAAATATTTACAAATTCTTCTTGTAAATTTATAAACAACCATGTTTTCTCCACCCCAAGCAACAATCCAAAAATATAAATAAATGAGCCTAAGACCTCTATTACTCTTCTTGAAACAAGTACTGTCAAAATTTAACAAATAAGATGTAGTTCATTAGGGAGAAAAATCAGCCGCAACATGGGTAATAAATCATAGGTTTGCAAGGGAAATGAAATAATAAAATAGCACATAACCCTACTAAAGCTATCCCAAAACACCCACTTTAAACAACCCTTGGCAATTTCAATTCTTCACTAGAAATCCCATTCTTGAGCTTCAAATTACAGCAAAAATGAACCAGGAAGCTAAAGTGTATAATCTCTTCTTTTAACAACAAAACTAAATTAATTACCTTGTCCCCTTTTTTTATTTTATTTTTGAGCACAAAAGCAAAACCTCCTGCCTCCTTCCTCTTCCTACGCCAAAAGCTGAAAGTGTCCTCTTCTCCCCTCTTTCTTCTCTACTAAGATTCCAGAATAATCTCCTTCCCCCTAATGGACTTCTCAAGCTTAAGATATACAATTATTATTGGGCCCAAGAATAGACTAAGCCCAAATCAAAACTTAACCAACTAATTATTATTATTATTATTATTATTATTATTATTATTATTATTATTATTATTATTATTGTTGTTGTTGTTGTTGTTGTTGTTATTGTTATTGTTATTGTTATTGTTATTGTTATCATCAAAAAATGAAAATTTGTCATTACATACTCTACCCCTTAATGAATGTTTCGTCCTCGAAACTTACATACCTTCCTCAGTAAAGAGCTCAGGATAACATTCTCTCATGATCTCCTCTCGTTCCCAAGTAGCTTCTCTTGATGTGTGATTAGACCATTGTATCTTGACCCACATGATTTTACGTCTCCTTAAGGTTTGTTCCTTCTTGACAACTATACGAATAGGCACTTCTGTATAGGACAAGTTATCTTTGATATGCAGTGGCTCATAGTCCAATATGTGACTAGGATCTGAGATATATTTTCTTAACATAGATACATGGAAGACATTGTGGACACTAGATAACCCTGGTGGAAGTGCGACCCTATAGGCCAAATCACCAACTCTTTCAAGAACTTCAAATGGTCCCACATAGCGAGGACTTAACTTTCCACGCTTTCCAAATCTCATCACGCCCTTAGTAAGAGACACCCTCACATACACAAAATCTCCGTTATTAAATTCTAAGCCTTGTCTTTTCAAATCAGCCCAACTCTTCTGCCTATCTTGAGAAGTTTTGATCCTATCTCTTATTAATTGAATCTTCTCAACTGTAAGTTCTACCAATTCAGGACCCAATATCTTTCTTTCTCCAACTTCATCCCAACACAAAGGTGACCTACACTTCCTCCCATATAATGCTTCATACGGTGCCATTCCAATGCTTGATTGATAGCTATTATTATAAGCAAACTCAATTAATCAAGGGCAAATGTTTACTCCAACTTCCTTTAAAGTCAAGTACACAAGCTCTAAGCATATCCTCTAAGGTCTGAATTGTCCTTTCTGTTTGCCCATCAGTTTGAGGGTGAAAGGCTGTACTGAGTTTAAGTTCTGTACCCAAGGCTCTTTGCAAACTCTTCCAAAATTTTGATAAAAACCTTGAGTCCCTATCTGAAACAATGCTCACTGGAACTCCATGCAATCGAACAATCTCATCAATATAGAGTTGAGCCAAATCGTTCAATGGTGTAGTACGTCTAACTGGTAAAAAGTGTGCAGTCTTAGTGAGTCTATCAACAATCACCCAAATAGAATCATTTCCTCGAGTAGTCCTTGGTAGCCCACACACAAAATCCATTGAAATGTATTCCCACTTCCATTCTGGTATTTCTAAGGGCCTTAGTAATCCTGCAGGCCTTTGATGTTCTGCTTTGACTTGTTGACAAACCATGCATTTTGATACAAAGTCCGCTACGTCACGCTTCATGCCGCTCCACCAAAAGTTTCTTTTCAAATCTTTATACATCTTTGTGGCACCGGGGTGCATTGCAAAATAAGGCTTATGAGCTTCACTTAAGACTTCCCTCTTAATCACCTCATCATTTGGCACACACAACCTAGACTTGAAGCGCAATGAACCATCCCCCAAAATTAAAAAGTTTGTAGTCTCACCCTTCTCTAATCTTTCTTTTATTTTTTTCAACCCTGGATCATCAATTTGAGCAACCTTAATTCTATCCAATAATGCTGGTTGAGCAGTTAAAGTTGCCAAAACCTTACTAAACTTATCCTTAGTTATCACTTCTACCTCCATCCTTTCAAACTCTTTTAGTATATGAGGTTGCATAGTTAGAAAGTTTGCAAGTCCCATTGATGATTTTCAACTAAGTGCATCTGCAACCACATTAGCTTTTCCTGGGTGATAGTGAAATCTTATATCATAGTCTTTAATTAACTCTAGCCAACGTCTTTGCCTCATATTTAGATCTTTTTGTGTGAACAAGTATTTCAAACTTTTGTGATCAGTGAAAATCTCACAAGGTTCCCCATATAAATAATGTCTCCAAATTTTCAAAGCAAAAACCACCGCTGCAAGCTCTAAGTCATGAGTTGGGTAGTTCGCTTCATAAGGTTTTAGTTGGCGAGAAGCATAAGCCACCACTCTATCATTTTGCATCAACACACAACCCAACCCTTTCTTTGAGGCATCACTGTATATAAAAAATCCTCCCATGCTCGAGGGGAGTGCTAATATGGGTGCACTTACTAGACGGCTTTTCAAGTCCTCAAAACTTCTTTCACATTCTGCTGTCCACTCAAATTTCACAAGCTTCCGTGTCAAGTTAGTTAAGGAAGAAGCAAGTTGAGAAAATCCTTCCACAAACCTTCTATAATAGCCGGCCAGCCCTAGGAAACTCTTCACCTCAGTTACATTCGTAGGTCGTGGCCAATTAGACACTGCTTCTACTTTGGCTGGATCAACAGAAATTCCATTTTCTGATATTACATGACCAAGAAAAGATACTCTGTTAAGCCAAAACTCACACTTACTTAGTTTTGCATATAACTTCTTGTCTCTCAATGTTTGCAACACCATCCTTAAGTGTTCTACATGCTCTTCTTTGGTTTTAGAGCAAACCAAAATATCATCAATGAAGACTACAACAAATTTATCTAAGAATTGCTTGAATACCCTGTTCATCAAATCCATGAAAGCAGCAGGAGCATTCGTTAACCCGAAAGGCATAACCAAGAATTCATAATGGCCGTATCTAGTTCGAAACGCAGTCTTAGGTACATCTGCTGCCTTGATTTCAATTGGTGATAACCAAATCTCAAGTCAATCTTAGAGAAATACTTTGCTCCTTGCAATTGGTCAAATAAGTCGTCTATGCGGGGTAACAGATATTTGTTCCTTACAGTTACCTTATTCAACTCTCTATAATCGATGCAAATTCGAAAACTCCCATCCTTCTTTTTAACAAACAAAACAGGTGCACCCCAAGGTGAGACACTGGGGCGGATAAATTTCATGTCTAGTAACTCTTGCAATTGTACCTTTAATTCTCGCAACTCTGCTGGAGCCATCCTATATGGAATTTTGGACTTAGGAGTTGTTCCAGGGATCAAATCAATCTCAAACTCTATCTCTCTATCAGGGGGTACTCCTGTTAATTGCTCAGGAAAAACTTCAGGAAAATCACTAACTAGTGGAATGTCTTCTAATTTCACATCTTTGGTTTGTGCATGAATTGCATAAGCTATAAACCCTTGACATCCCTTCCTTAATGATTTTCTTGCACTCATGGTTGAGATGATATGTAGGGGTACCTTAGTGGCCAATACACCTCTCTCTTTGCAATTTTGAATGCAAAATTCTTGTTGCCCTGGAATCTGGAATATAACCTTTCCCTTAGAGCAATCAATATAAGTATGGTTCTTTGATAGCCAATCCATCCCAAGTATGACATCAAAATCATGCATATCCAGCAAAACTAGATTTGCCATCATTTCTCTCCCTCCAAGCAAAAGAATACAATTTTTGACCCACCTATCCGCAACTTCAATCTTCTTCATAGGGGTGCTAACAAACAAGGGTTCATCTAATTTTTCCGTTATTAGTAGGGGTGGGAATGGGCCAGGCCCCTACGTAGGGGCCTATGGCCTGGCCTATTTAAGGCCTGGCTTGGCTTGGCCTGTTTAATAAAAAGGCCAGGCTCAAGCCTATTTAAGAGCCTATTTAGTTAAATAGGCTCAGGCCTATATATAAAAGCCTGGCCTGCGAGCCTGCAGGCCTGGCCTGTTTATATAAAAATATATATAAAATATATATTATATATATCTAATTATTATATATATTACATATTATAACTATTATCTTTTTATATTTATAATATAGCCCACTATATAAACATAAGTATAGTTGTATAACCCTAGACCCTAGTCAAACACTTAGTCGAGACTCGAGACATCAGACATTTGTGAATTGCGATTTACCGGTTCTACAAAAACAGCGAGTCGGCGAGGCGATTTACGGTGCATCCCTGCATCCCGGCGACTCCGGCGAGGCGGCGAGGCGAGTTACTGCACATCCCGGCAAGTCGGCGAGGACAACGGACGTAGGTACGCAGCCACTCAGGCGAAACAGAAACGGCGACGCGACTCAGAATTTGCAGCGACTCCGGTGAGGTTAGTGATTTACTGCGACTCAGAATTGGCAGTGTCTTCTTCCTTCTTCCCTTATCCTTAACTAGTTGTTTATGTGTGTATTGATGGTTAAGAAGCCTTAGATTTCTCTGTGTTGGCAGTGATTTACTTTGTGTTGTTGGCAGTGATTTACTTTGTGTTGTTGGCTAAGAAGCCTAAGAAGCCTTAGATTTCTCTATTTTCTGAAAAAGATCTCTGCCAATTTGCCTAATTGTTCTTAGTTGTAATAATAATGCATACCAAGTAGTGTTATTTATTAATTTTGCAATAAGATTGTTCTATTCCGATCCAGAAAGTCACTGTCTTCACATGAATTAAACTATAATATAATATGTGTTGGGCCATTTACCTACGACATACTTTATTCCCATGAATTGTACTTTGAGTATGTGTTAAACTTATATTAGGAAATCATTTTTTTACTGTTCTTAGTTGCTAATTGCTAACTATACCAATAAGCTAATTAATACATTGATTATTATTCTTAGTTGCTAATTGCTATTAAGCTAAGCTTCCTATCTTAGTTGCTAATTGCTATTAAGCTAAGCTAATTAGGAAGCTAAGTAATAACAGTAAGGCAGTAAGCTAATTAGGAAGCTAATTAGGAATCTAAGCTAAGCTAATTACTGTTCTTATAATTGCTAATAAAATAAGCTAATTACAGTTGCTAAGCTAAGCTAATTACAGTTGCTGATTAGTGATTACAGTAATAAAATAAGAATGTATTAGTTTAGTTGTTTATTCCTTAACTAGTTGTTTATGTGTGTATTGTTGATGGTTAAATATTTATAAAATTATATAGGATGGCAAGTAACAATACAAATGAATCTACTCCTGAAGAAGTTAATGTGCAAGTTACAACTACAACTCCATCAATTTCTTCAAGTCAACCAATTGAAAGTAACAATTCTGAAGAAGTCAATAGGGTTGAGAATGATTCAATCTTAACAAAAAAGCGGAAAAAAACATCTCAGGTATGGAAGGATTTTGATGAAATTGTACTTGCTAATGGTACAAAGAAAGCAGTGTGTTTGTATTGTAAGGAAAAATACTCTACTGGTGGAAAGGGTGGAAGCACTAGCCATCTTAAGAGGCACTCAGAGATTTGCTTGCAGCGCAAGTTGCATATCTCTCGAGAAAATAAGCAAACAACGATACAATTTTGTCCGCCTAGTGAATCTGGTGGTAATCCTTTTATTGTTCCTAATGCTAAATACTCCAATGAAAAGATGAGAGAGATTATTGCTAGTGGAATCATGGTGCATGAGCGACCATTTAGCATCGTAGAGGATGACATGTTCATGTGGGGTTTTGAATATGCAAATCCAAATTTTAGAAGAGTCAGTCGTAAAACAGCAAGAAGTGATTGTTTGCAATTGTATGAAGCTGAAAAGAATACTTTGAAAAAGATTTTGAATAATGTGAGTAAGGTTAGCATTACAACAGACATGTGGAAGTCAAGTCACCAAGTAGTTGAGTACATGGTTGTGACAGGTCATTTTGTTGATGCAAGTTGGAACCTTCAGAAGAGAGTTTTGAATTTTGTCAAAGTGCCTCCTCCTCGACGGGGAACAGATATAGCAAATGCTATTTTCAAGTGTTTGAGAGGATGGGGCATTGAGAATAAAATATTCTCAGTAACTGTTGACAATGCATCTTACAATGACTCTTGTGTTAGAAGTTTGAAAGAAAACATGTCATTGAGCAGTAAGTTAGTACTTGGGGGGCAACTTTTTCATGTTAGGTGTTGTGCTCACATTCTGAATTTGTTGGTGCAAGATGGCCTTAACACTATTAAAGATATCATTCTCAATGTTCGTGAAAGTGTGAAATTTATAAATTCTTCAGATGCAAGGCTAAAGTCATTCCATGAAGTTGTTGAATTAAAAGGATTGAAAGAAAGGAAACTTATTCTTGATTGTCCAACAAGATGGAACTCCACATTCTTGATGTTGTCTACTGCAAGTAAATTTAAACATGCATTTTCAGATTACAATGAAAAAGAGCCACATTATAAGTATGCACCATCATTTGAGGATTGGGACAAGATTGAGAAGGTTTGTAAACTTTTGGAGGTTTTTAATGATGCCACTCATGTCATCTCAGGTAGTGATTACCCTACTTCTAACTTGTACCTAGCTGAAATTCAAAGGGTGAAAAAGGTTATTGATAATGCAGCTGAGTGTTTTGACATGTTTATGAGTGATATGGCAATACCTATGAAAGCAAAATTTGACAAATATTGGGGGGAGTGTAATTTGTTAATGTCTATTGCATGCGTTTTAGATCCAAGGATGAAATTGAATGGTATTAAGATAACTTTTCCCTTATTGTATAAAACACCAAGTGATGCTGAAAAGAATGTGGAGAAGGTGAAAAAGGCATTAGAAGATTTATATCTTGATTATGTGAACTTGTATAGTCAAGATGCTTCTTCTACTAGTGGACATAGTGAAGTCAATGTTGAAAGCAACACTTTGGTTGATGGTGGACAACAAATGGATAAAGGGATGCAAGAAATATTGAGTATGGTTTACCAAAGTCAATCAATTCCTCTTACGAAATCAGAGTTGGAGACTTATCTTGAGGAAAATCTTTTTATTCCTTCTTCTACTTCATCCTTTTGTGCCTTGGCGTGGTGGAAAAATAATAGCCCAAAGTTTAAAATTTTATCAAAGCTGGCTTGTGATATACTAGCTGTTCCTATTTCAAGTGTGGCATCTGAATCTACATTTAGTGCTGGGGGAAGAGTCATTGATGAATATCGTGCTAGCTTAAATGAGGAATCTATTGAAGCTCTTATTTGTGGTGGGGATTGGCTTCGTAACAAATATGGGCTGAAGAAAAAACAAAAGGTAAGAATCTACTTATTACTTTAATATTTTATATTATTTTATATTACTATTTGTTACTTTAATATTCTCAATTTTTTCATTGTGTAGGGGAATTCTGGACAAGAGGAGATTATGTTGAAGCCATGACTTGTTTAATTTTATGTTTGAATACTATTGTTGTTATTATGTTTAATGTTTCATGTATGTATTGTGGACTTATGATTTATGTTGTTGTTAAACTTGTGAATTTGTGGACTTTTGTATTATGGACTTGTAGACTTGAAGTTATCAAACTTGTATGATTTTGTATTATGAACCCCTACTTATTAAACTTGTGTTGTTGGACATTTTATTATAAAATATGAACTTGGTTTTGTAGTTTATGATTATTGGTTGATTGTAATTTAATAATATTATTATTTTTTACAGGTGTATATTAAAAGTCTTTAAAATGTAGGCTTTAAATAGGCTTTGAGCCTATTTAAATACTCTCAAAGCCTATTTAGAACCTACATTGAAGCCTTTTTAAAAGCCTATTTAGTAAATAGGCTTTTAAAAAGGCTTCAGGCCAGGCCAGGCCTACTGCAGGCCCAGGCTTGAGCCTAAAAAAAAGCCTACATACAGGCCCAGGCCCAGGCCTAGGCTTTACCTTTTCCTAACAGGCCCGGGCCTAATTTTTAAAAGCCTGGCTTGGCCTGGCCCATTTCCACCCCTAGTTATTAGGTTCAAAGACTTCACAAATCTCTTAGACACAAAGCAATGAGAGGAACCAGAGTCAAACAAGACATAAGCATTTATAGAGTTTATGGGCAATATACCTGAAACAACATTGTCGGCAACATCTGCATCTTGTTGAGTCATAGCGAATACGCGAGCATTAGTCCTGGGTTTTTGTTGAGTTGATCCTGCTGCAATATGCATTTTCCTTGGACAATCTTTCACTTTGTGTCCCAATTGACTGCATTCAAAACATGCCCCAAACTTACGGCGACACTCCCCAGTGTGATAAAGATGGCAAAAGTTGCACTCCTTGGTCTGCACAACATGTCCTTTACTTGTCTTCTTATTTGGTACATTTCCACTATCCCTTGGCTTTCCATATTGTTGTATGGATTCTCTTACCCTTTTTCTGTCAGACCACTGCTCCTTAGACTCATTCAACCTTGCTTCAACTTTTATGGCACTATCGAACACTTCTTGATAGCTATGATAAACATTAGATGACATATGATTGCAGATTGTAGACCTCAAACCATTTTCAAACCTATTGGTCTTTGTTTCCTCATTACTCATATAGATTGGAAAGAACTCTCCTAGTTCTATATATTTATGAGCATATTCCAAGACTGTCATATCACCTTGCACCAAATTTAGGAATTCATTTTCTAGCACCCTCCTTACACTATCAGGAAAACAGTTACAATAAAACACCCTCTTAAATTCTTGGGAATGATGCCCTTGTAACCCCCCACCAATGCTCTGCATTTCCTTGAAGCAATGGTATGGTTACACCCAATTTGATTTTCGGAGGGAACTGCATAGCTACGAACAATTTCTCCACCTCTTTGATCCATTTAATTGCTGCCAAGGGATTTGGACCACCATCGAAAGTCGGTGGGTTTACACGTCTAAACCTTTCAAAATAGGACGCTTGATTATTAGTTGCTTGTTGCTGCAAAAGGTTAGCTAACACTTGAAAGGTGCCCGCAATGTCAACTTGTGTAGTTGTTTGAGGCGCAGCTTGAGAGGTAACTTGAAGTTGAGGAATACCCGAAGATGGGACTTCATCAACCGGTACATCTCGAATCCCTTGAACTAGCCTAGCAATTCGACCACCTCTCGATTGCCTTGCATGCCTTCCTCTTCCGCCGCCCGAGGTTCCTCCACGACCTCTATCCATGAATTGACTAATTTGCTGAAAGACATACAAACAATGAAATATAACAAAAACAATACTAACAACCATTCACAACATCAAATACCTAAGATTTACAACTGACCCACACATTCCATATTAGAACATACATTTGTTTACAAGCCTAGATTTTTTTTCTTTTAAGGAGTTAACCTATGCTTGGATAAACAATCAATTCCAAACCTGGCTCTGATACCAACTCTGTCACGCCCCAAAAATGAGCGTAACCTGGCCGTATTATCATGACAAAAAAATCGTTATAATACGAAGCCTGCTAAACAAAATATCAATCACAAGATAACATAAACAACCTCTTGGTCTTAAAGTTCCTTCTCCCAAAGATAGCTTAATTGGAAATATAATATACACATTTAAGCTTCTAGACATGGTCCAAAATTACAACTTGAAATCCAAGGTCCTACTATAGACTTTGATCTCCACAAAAAGACTAGAAGTAATCCTCCTCTATCACAAAACACTATATTAATACCCCATGGTCTTTAACCCCAAAATGTGACCTCCCTTGTCTTAACCTCGATCAACACTCTAATCTGAAAACATGAACACACAAGTGAGCTCAAAGCACGGTACATCATATAATATTTCTCTACCAAATCAAGTATAAAGAATAAAGATGACCACAAATAAATAAGGTAACATAAGACGTTTAATAAAAAGTATAATAAAAGTGTTAGTATTCTTATACAATTTTATCACATAAGAGTATCAATAACTCCAGAGTTTTCCCTTCAAGTCATGAATCATAGATCGGTGCTCAAATATCATAGAAATAAATAAATAAAGATATTACATACCTAACTCACCATTTTACTTTGATAACTATATTATACTCATAGGATGAGCCAAGATCAATTAATAAAATTACCCTAGTCAAGGGTAGCAAAGCTACCGATTAAAATCAAGGGAATGTTCCAAATCAAGGGTGGCGAGACCACCAGTTGGGAATCAAGGGAACATTTCAAGTCAAGACAAGGGTGGTTAGACCACCAATATGATTAATACCTTTGAAAATCTATATATAGCATGATCAACATTAAAACGCATCAAATTCCCAAATTTTCACGAGATATGTACTAATTCTTTATCATACAAAGCATACCCATAATATTCAAGAATAGCTTCAATATTTTACAATCACTTAAGCTATGACATATAAGTTACAATGAGTAAGTAAGTGCAAAGTTCCCTTACCTTAGTAAGCTTTAAGCATAGAAATTCCTTTATGCACTAACCTTCACGGTCACCTATCAAATATATACACCATTATAACTTACTAGCATTCCAAATATTTACAAATTCTTCTTGTAAATTTATAAACAACCATGTTTTCTCCACACCAAGCAACAATCCAAAAATATAAATAAATGAGCCTAAGACCTCTATTACTCTTCTTGAAACAAGTACTGTCAAAATTTAACAAATAAGATGTAGTTCATTTGGGAGAAAAATCAGTCGCAACATGGGTAATAAATCATAGGTTTGCAAGGGAAATGAAATAATAAAATAGCACATAACCATACTGAAGCTATCCCAAAACACCCACTTTAAACAACCCTTGGCAATTTCAATTCTTCACTAGAAATCCCATTCTTGAGCTTCGAATTACAGCAAAAATGAACCAGGAAGCTAAAGTGTATAATCTTTTCTTTTAACAACAAAACTAAATTATTTACCTTGTCCCCTTTTTTATTTATTTATTTTTGAGCACAAAAGCAAAACCTCCTACCTCCTTCCTCTTCCTACGCCAAAAGCTGAAAGTGTCCTCTTCTCCCCTCTTTCTTCTCTACTAAGATTCTAAAATAATCTCCTTCCTCCCTAATGGACTTCTCAAGCTTAAGATATACAATTATTATTGAGCCCAAGAATAGACTAAGCCCAAATCAAAACTTAACCAACTAAATTATAATTTGGGCCTAGGTAGAATAAGACCTAAACTATTACTATTATTATTATTATTATTATTATTATTATTATTATTATTATTATTATTATTATTATCAAAAAAATGAAAATTTGTCATTATAGTATACCTTTATCATTCCCATTTCTTTTTTACTTTTGTAACTTGTAAGTTTTAACTAATTACTTATCCTTATCTATTTTGCAGAGTTGCCCACTGGAGCTGCATCTACTCTACCATCAATGCTGCCATCCATTCCTGTAATGTGTTTAACTAATTACTTATCTTTATCTGTTATGGTGTTGTATTGTTGTTTGTTGTTGGCCTTCACAAGATGAAACTCTAAGAGTCTAACTGTCTAATAAGAGGCTTGGCAAATTTCTATAATTCTATTATGGAAATGTTGTCGCACTTAGATCAGTTGAGTACTTGAGTTGAGCACTACTGTCTACTGAGTACTGATAACCTATTTCTTCCATTCTGGATTTCTGGTATTCCTCTAAATCTCTAATCCTCTGATAGTCTGATGATTGATGCTTCCACCTTTGTATTCCTTTAATGCATTATTATTTATTTGACTGGCTATGATGATGCTTCCACCTTTGTCTGAACAAATGGTAGGTATTGCTATGTTGCTCATGTGCTATTATAACACATTTGAGCAACTTGCCCCTATCATTACTTGAAATGGAAAATTGCAATATGAGCCTATAAGGCTATTAGCCTAATGCCCCTACAGCATAATATTGTTACTTAGTTAGCTGTTTACTTAATTGTTAATATGTTGCCTAATATTGTTTTAAGTTTTGATATTAACAGGAAGAAGTGTAGAAATGGTTATTGCTGTCAGCAGATTTGCTGTAAAGAACTAAGATGTTGATTGGAATGATTGCTGAACCCTGAAGTTTAAGTGATTAACTTTTTTTTTTTTTTTGGAAGTTAAACACTTAAACTTAGATTAATTTTGTACTTTTGTTTACTTTTGCAATTTTTGTTGTAAAATTAAATTATTATATGTTTGATGTTTCTGTTCTTTAGCTCTGAAAATTATTAAGTTGTTGCTTGTTTTATTCTTAAGGAATATTTTGCTTCAGTTATTCAATTATTAATTACTTTTTGAAATCCGAAATCCGAAATCCGATCCGTAAAATCCGACATCCGATTTATCATATCAGATATGTTTTTAAGTACAACAAATAACGAATTGGATTGTTAAAATGCAATCCGAAATCCGATCGGATGGACGGAATACATATCCAATCCGTTCGATGCACAGGCCTAAGAAGATGTATGTATGCTTTAGAGTTCCAAAATGTCTTAGCCATTATTGAAGCGAAATAATTAATTTGCATCAGATAGTTAAACGACCAAAAATGTGAAAGGGTGTGAGTAAAACAAAAAAAAAAAAGTGAAATCTTCTAATATCTTTTACTCCGTATCTTGTATTTTTTTATATCTTTTATATTTTAGATGTATATAATAATCAGGGCCGTTCATGTGCAATATCTTAATTTGGGCCCATTTTTTCATAGTAAATAAAACTGTGATCAACATTATCTAAACAACTATCAACATTCTTATTATTTTCATTGTCATAGTGATACCGATCATCATTGTGTACACTATCATTTAAATTTTTTCCAATCTCACAATCATCTTGATCTTCTATATGAAGATTAGCATCTAACAATTTTTCATGACATCATCTTTTTGCTCATCTATTTGAGTTTTTTTTTTGTAATAATTTTTTTCAAGAGCTCTCTTTTGAGATTGAGTTAGTTGCTCAATCCTTTTTTTTTTTTTTTTTTTTACGTTTCTCAGACCCAGATGGATATTTTATAGAAGACATAAAATCCTAAGAAAAAATAAAAATTTATTTAGAAACATTATCAATAAATAATTAATCAAAAACGAATTCTTGAATATATTATTCTGAAATCAGAATTATTAAGTCATGTAAATAAAATAATAAACAAGAATTATGAAATAATACATAATTTTAATTAACTGTCAAGAAAATTGAAGAACTTGAGAGTTTGTATGATAAAAAAATAAAGACACTTTGTTTGTCTGGCCTGTTGTTGTCGGTGAGAATCTGGACTTCATAGTATCTTAATGCAAAAGGATATGTATGTAATACCCACATCCATTATTTATAGACTGATTTAGTTGTTTATTATGTTTTTGAAGCGTAAACCTGTTGCAGCAGACGTTCCGACATTCCCAACTGCAGTAAATCTGCAAGTATTGAAGCTGTATGACTTAAGTTTTGGTTGTGGGAAGCAGCTCACTGTTGCTATGCAATTGATTCAAAAATGTCCCAACCTATGTGAACTGGGGATTAATGCAGAAAAGGTTTGAGTATATATTTGGCAATCATGCATATATGAATCTTCTGTATTTTTTTGTTCTTTTTCAAATTTCCTCAGAGTTGTGCGTGTTTTTCATTTCTTCTTGAGTTGTAGTCAAGTTGGAGGGATGACAAAGCTTCAAGACTAAGAGTTTTGGAGGATCCAGATGGTTGCTTTAATATTCAGGTCTTGGAGAAGCTTAACACAATCAAGTTTGAATGTCATAGTGGATCCACACTCGAAATGCTATTTTTGAAAGCACTGCTCTCAAAATCCCCTCAACTTGAGAAAGTATTTATTCAGAAGGGTTGTACTATGGAATCTGATATCTCAAGGGAGTTGTTGTGCTTCCCGCATGCATCTCCAAAAGCACAATTCGTCTTCAAGAAGGCCTGGTTGCCACATACCCTGATTGGTCACCCTGATCTTTACGCATTTAGTATGGCCGCGGATTGGTAGCTCCATGGGTTAGGATGCAATATATAGAAATGTAATCAATATAAAGAGCCGATGTTGTATGTGAATTCTGTAGTAGTGTATCCTAAGCTACTGTTCAGTAAGTATTATTTCGTAGGGCATTTTGAATCCTCCCTCAAGCAGTAGAGTCCAAGAATGACCCTGTTTTTTTGGTTAAGTTAATTGTAAACTTCAGGTGATGTGGGTGCTTAGCCAAGTGTTTCTTATGATTTCAATGCAATGATGTTTTAATTTGATTATATGTTTGTATACTTTGACTGCAGGAGCCCCAAGTCCCAACTGGTCTGGATGGCTTAGCTAGGCTTCTCACCCACTTATCCTTCTTTTGGATCTTTATTGGGTAAGTCAGCAAATGAGAATGATGATGGCATTTCATATAGTGCTTATGGAGTAAAATCATATTTTACTTTGTTTGGTTATAAGAGAATTATTCTCCTTCAAGTTTGAGAAAAATGAATTTATTGTTCTCTTTTTGATATTTTACTAGTATTGTCCCGTGCGATGCACGGTTAAGTATTGAAGATTTGTTTATAGCATTTCAATTAACCAAAATAAATTTATTTATTAGACACCCATCCATTACGTTAAAGGTATTTGACGAACAAAAAAAAAAAAAGAATAACAATTTAATGTTTAACAAAAAGTAATTGTCATTCTATATTATGTAAATAACAACATATTGCACATTATTAAACACTTTACGGTAAACAACGTTAGTAGTTGACATACTAACATTGTTCGAGTGAGTAATAAACGTTAGTGATATAAAATGAAAAATTATTCTAAATTACAAATTATTAAAGACCTCTTTGTAAATTACATTGGTGGTTGAATTACAACTATTGCGTGACTCATTACAAATCAAAATTTTGAGACCTTTGAGATTGCTCATTCAAAATTTTAAAACAAAAATATTGATTATAATTTGTTATCTGTCTACTATAAAAAGAACATACACAACAAATATAAAAAGCATAAAAATACCGTTACATCATTTTGTATGTAATAGTATAAAAAGACGACAGACAGACAGACACCCACACTCACAATCGATAATATATTTACATTTATATCGAAACTTTTTCATTTACAATTATTACTATTTTTAATTTTTTTTTCAATTAAATTGTTTTCAATCAGCATTCTTATATTAATTCTCATTATTACATATCTTTTTTTTTTTTTTTGTAAATAGAATGTGTGTTGATTCATTTTAACTTAAATTTGCCTATACTTCTATCTAGAAATTTAATTCTCACATTCTGTTTTATTTATTTAATATTTATTTATGTAAACAACATATGTGCTGCTCCAAATTTGCAGTAGAGGTCATTGTCACAGATTCAACACAGCTCCATGTAAAAGTGAAATCTGGTGTTTTCAATTCTAAGGCTCTTCCCACTTTAATTTTCAATTCCAAAGAGACAGCACTCCTGCCCTTAGAAATAAATGTATCCCAATGTAATAGACAAAGTAAGGCATGACAAAACTTAATAAAAATTGAATTAAAATTACAAATCATTAAATACTTCGTGATAAACAATATTAGTAATCGAAATACAACTCATTTCAATATAATAAAGAGCAATCATTATAATTATAATTTCTATAACAATTAATAATTAATAATAATAATAATAATAATAATAATAATAATAATTTTTTGAATATTTTATATTCATTAGTAAAAAAAATTCTTACATACCCCAAATGTTTAAATGAAAATCTTTTTTTTTTACATATCCTAAATGTTATGTAGATTGACTGTGTAAACTGAAATGTTTTACTCCTGAAAACCGATGGAAAACAAGTTGTACATAGGAGCCTATACATACAGGCTAATAGCAGGATTCAGTCACTCATTTGAATTTCAAAATGAGTAGCTGAGAGTCATTTGCTAACAACCTTCTAACATGTTACAACTTAGCTTGTCATTCCAAGTATTGCAATTAAACCATAATCAAAATTTAACCTTAACCTCTTTTTAAAATAAATAAATAAATCTTAACCTGCTATGTGAGAATATCAGAAACTGCAAAGATACTCAAATTAACAAGTATACATCACTTAAATGTATATAGAAGGTATGGAATCAAGACACAAAATCAATTGAACACAAGTACAATAAGATTCTTAGCCAATAATAACTATTTTCACTTTTGTAGAGGCATAAGAAAAATGTATAAGCTCCTCCATGTATTTTTCAAAGTCCTCATCATTGTAGCACATTGGTGACCGAGTGATGACAACCTCCTCAAGTGCTGGAAACCAAGCAAGTAGCTGCTTGATGAAAACAATACAATCCTCAAATGCTACAAATTCAATCAGCTTCAAATACTGTAGCATTTTAAGACTTTGAGCTACAGTACGCAATTCGTTGCTGTTTGGAAAAACATCAAAAATCTTCATAAAAGCAAAAAAAAAAAAAGTTAAAACATTTACACAACAAAATTGCATAAAGGAATGCAAAATAATAATAACAAAAACAAAAACAGTAATAACAATAATAATTAAAACAACTAGAATCAAGAAAATTACCGATAAATTTAAATCAAGTTAACATAATTTTGGGCATATTCGAAGCAAATGAATGAATTCTGAAGAAACGTCACTAGTCAAATAAGTGCTTTCTGATACTTCCAACATGTCCCCTTCTAGTACAAGTGGTTGTGGTTGCAGTTGGGGTTCTAGTACATCCTTTAACAAAATCCTTTGAAACCAAATAGAAATGAAGTTAGATTAGTTCCTAACAAATACAATTAAACAAAATAGAGGCTGGCTAAGATATTGACATACCGTGAGAGAATAATTATCCAAATCAAGAGTACAAACAGAACTCAAATCCAAGCTAATAGGGAGTTGGAAAATATGACAATCGTTGATTGTTAAACTATCGAGTTTTTGAGCAGTAATGTTCACATTGGACATGTTATCACATCTCATAAATGAGAGATTCTTCAGCATTGGAAAATCAACCGGAACCGAAGATCAACACCTTCAAAGTCAACATAATCAAAACAAAGTGATGTGAAATTTGGTAATGTGCAATGGCCATTTATTGATTCAACAGAGATTCCATTATTAAGATGCAATCTCCTTAATGTTAGGCAAGAGAATATGCAATTTGGAAGCCTGTATTCATCTTCATCCGTAAGACTAAGGTAAATTTCTTCAGCACCTTTTCGTGTCACCAAAAATAACCACTCGTCTAAGTAAAATGACCGAGGCCTAAGCGTATTCCTACTATAATAGGCATCGTGAAAATCAATGACAAATTTGCGGATAAGACCATTGTGCTGGTTGAGGACTTTGTTGATTACATACATAGCCGCATACGCTTTCTTCCCATAATCCATATAACTTTAATATATACAAATTAATGAACAAATAAATTAAAATTGAAACAAAACCTTAGGACGGGTGAAATCGACAATAGTAAATTGGTAATTATAAATTGCAAGCCTCAGTTGTATGCAAGGAAGATACTAATTTTGAAAGATGTAAAATTAAAGGGACTTATCCTAACCCACTGAAGCCATTATGAGCTTTATGCTATAGAAAGCATGAAGCATGATTAAAGTAGATTAGTACACCCAAACATTTCAAAAATCAATACCAAAAGCCAATATTGTACGGTGAAACTCGGCCAGTTAATCGAAAAGATGGAACATATCAACATAGAAATCATTGGTTTTTCAAAGTGGCTAGTACATTAAAGATGGTGAATCTGCAATAAATAAATGCATTTTTTTTTACAATAACACCGATAGTGGTTTTTGTTATTTTTTTGGTTTCAACCGGTTTAATTGGTTTAAGACTTTACTAAAACCAGTTGAAAAATATTATTACTAAAAAAACAGATGTTACATAAAGTTATAACCCAATTAAACCGGTTGAAATATGAAAAATAATAAAAGAAAAATATGAAGAGACAAAAATGCCCTTACTAAAAATAGAAAAAGTGATGAGAAGGACTAAAAGTATCCAAAAAAAATATTAGTCTAGGGATGTTAAATGACAAAAATAATAGTCTGGGACGAAATTTGGAATTGACACCAAAGAGAAGGGACCTCCGGTGGAATTAACTGTATAAATAATAAGTATTAATAAAAATCATTGAAAATTGGTAATGGTTATAGTTTTTGTTAGGAATATAGCGGAATAATGCGGAAGCGAAGAATCGAAAATTGAGAATTATAGAAGTTAAATACTAGGGAAAGTATATAGAATGAGAAAAGAATTAATAAAGTGGGAAAATATATAAAATATATACATTAACTCTAAATATAGAGTACAGTACAAAAGCAAAGATATATATACATGTTATCTACGTGAGAAAGAAAGAAGTAGAAAATGAATTCAAATTGATGCATTATTACAAATGAAAGCAAAAGCTATTTATAGCCTAAGAAAATGAGATAAATGCATAGGATTAGCGCATGTAATGGAGAATGCATTGCTACGTGCGTGGAGGAAATGATGCATGGTGAGTGGTGGTCTTCATGCAATTTGAGCCACATTCTAACAGTTTTATTCTGTATCAACTCGGAATAAGAAAGCTTCAAGAAAGTTCTGCACAACACCGATCCAAGCGGTCATGGAACCGCTGTACTCGGCGGAGAGATCAACTCGGACAATTTGGAACGCAGCACTAAGAAGACGAAGCATGGCGATTTGCCACCTCCGGCGAAACAGCCATCTCCGATAGCAGACATTGTGCTTGAAACACCAATGGACAACGATGCTGGGTTTCTGACTCCTCAATCCGGTGCATCAACACCGGCTACCTTCGAACGAACGCCACGGGATGCAAACATTCCAATGACGGAAGATGTGGATTCTGACAAAGACATAGCCTCAGACGATGACACAATGGGGGAAGACACGGAAGATGAAGACTGCCCGATGATACTAGTCACAAAGGAGGAGAAAAAAAAAAAGGCTATAGAAAATAATTAAAAATCTATAGATGTATAAAATAAACATATTATACTATTCAATATACATATCTCTAGGGCTAATATGTCAATTTAATGAAGAGCAATAATTATAATTATAATTACTATAGCTATTTAATAATAATAATAATAATAATAATAATAATAATAATAATAATAATAATAATAATAATTTTTGAATATTATATATTCATTGATGAAAATCGTTTCCTACGTACCCCAAGTGAGACAACTTAGCTTGTCATTTCAAGTATTGCAATTAAATGTAATGACAATAACCAAAATTTAATTGGATTAATCTTATCCAGCTATATGAGTATATATTAGTATAACTTGCAAGAAAACTCAATTCAATATCAGTACAATAATATCCTTAGCCAATAATAAATATTTTAGCTTTTGTGGAGGCACAAGGAAAATGCAAAAGCTCCTCTTCGTAATTTTCAAAGTCCTCATAATCGTCAGAGTCCTCATCGTAATCGCACACTTCTGAACGTGTAATAACAACCTTCTCAAGTGCAGGAAAGAAAGCAAGTAGCCCCTTGATGAAAACAATATCCTCCTCGTGCGCCAAAAAATCTATCAGATTCAAATTGTGAAGCTTTTCAAGTCCTTGAGCTACAGTATTAAATTCCTCGGAAAGTGTTCCCAAAACATCAATTAACTTCATAGAAGAAAAAAAAACATTTACACAACAAAATTGTATTAAGGAATGCAATAATAATAATAATAATAATAATGAAGATGATGATGATGATGGTGGTGGTGGAAACCACTAAAACCAACTAAAGAATTAATGCACGGAAATTACCAATAAACTTATATCAAGTTGGCATAATTTTGGGCACATTCGAAGCAAATGAATGAATGCAGAAGAAATGTCATCCCTTAAAAACGTGTGCTCTGATACTCTCAAGCATTCCACATTTAGTGCAAGTGGTTGTGGTTGTACTCCCCTTCTATTACATCGTTTAACAAATTCCTTTAGAACCAAATAGAATCAAGTTAGATCAGTTCCTAAGTCCTCACAAATACTTTAAATAAATAATAATCCAAACTAAAAAAGTCTGGCTAAGATACCTTGAGAGCATAATTATCCAAATCAAGAGTACGGATAGACCTCAAGTCTGAGTTAATAGAGAGTTGGAAAGCATGGCACTCATTGATTGTTAAACTTTCGAGTTTTTGAGCAATAATGTTCAAATTGGACAGGTTATCACAATTTATATATGAGAGATTCTCGAGCATAGGAAAATCAACTGGAACTAGAAGATCAACACCATCAAAATCAACATTCTCAAAACAAAGTGAAATGACATTTGGTAATGTCCAGTGGGCATTTATTGAGTCAACAGAGACTCCATTAAGATGCAATCCCCTTAGTGTTGGGCAAGAAAATATGCAATTTGGCATCCTGTATCTATATTCATTCATAAGAGTAATAAGATCGATTTCTTCAACACCTTTTCGTGTGACAAAAAGGAACCACTGGTCCAAGTCAAACGATCGGGACCTAAGCAATTTCCTACTATAATAGGCATCGTGAAAGTCAATGACAAATTTGCGGATAAGACCATTGTGCTGGTTGAGCACTTTGTTGATTACATACATAGTCGCAGACATCCAAATATCATTGTTTTTCTTTTGTTGCTCTTGTGTGGTTTGGGTCCTGATATCGATGAGAGCATGGGAATATTTTATGGTAATGTGGGAAAGAAACATAGAGTCAAAGTTGAGCTGTGTAAGTTTGAACCACATATCTCTCCAAAAGGTAGACAAAACAGCCATTCTAGCAGCTTGTTTAATCGGTAAGAACCCCAAAATCTTGTCAACTATATCTACAGGGAGTTCACTGATTCTATCCCTCCGCTGTAGCCTCCGTTGCAGCCTCCGCTGACATTTTCTCCCCATAATCCAGATAACTTTAATATATGCAAATTAAAGAATAAATAAATTAAAATTGAAACATAACCTTAAGATGGGTGAAATCGAAAAATAATAAATTAGTAATTATAAATTGCAAGTAGACAGAAAGATACTAATTTTGAAAGATGCAAGATGCAAAATTTAATGCTAACCCACTGAAGTCATTTTGAGCTTTATGTTATAGAAAGCATGAAGTTTCATCATATCTTTGATCATAGCATCAAGTTTCATCTTAAACGCACGACAAACAATATTGAGTCTATCCTCTGTTTTAAGCCCACGTTGTGCAACATACCACTCAATCTCAGTCCACTTCGGGTTGCATGTGAATGTTATGAACATATGAGGATAACCGATGTGCCTGCATATTCCATTTCATCTTGATGGTTTTGAATCATATACCTAGCTCCGCATGTGAATGATGATGGCAGTATAATTCTTTTCACCCTGAGTTGAATGATGATGGTAGTACAATATTTTCAAGGAATTTTTCCATTTATTACGCAGAATTTGTTTTAATTATTCTCACAATTATAATGGTTTAATTATTCACAAAATTTGTTAACTATTTTTCATTTTAAGTACATATTGACTTTAATTTGGGGTAACAATTCATTAGATATTAGTTAATTTCCATATAAAATTTTGTTACCAATTAAGCTTTATTATTTTTTTTACGAATTAATTAATATTTTTTATTAGTTTGGGTGGAAATTTAAAGAGGATAATTTGTATTTTATTAATAGTATAGATTGTTGTAAATAATAATTAATAAATTATTATTTTCTTATAAAATTACGCAAAATTTTAAAAGAATTTTCTCATTTATTACGCAGAATTTGTTTCCATTATTCTCACAATTATAATGGTTACTTATTCTTAGAATTTGGTAACCATTTTCCATTTTTAAGTACATATTCTGGGATGGCAACGGGGCGAGGCGGGCGGGGAGTATACTCCCCGTCCCCGTCCCTGTCGCTGCGACCACGTTCCCATCCCCATCCCGTCCCCGTCCCCCGCGGGGAATTGAAAATATTCCTCATTCCCGTCCTAGCGGAGAATTAGGCGGGGCGGGGATTCTCCATTCCCCGTCAACTCCTAGTCAAAATATTAAATAATTTAAAATTTTAATAATAAACAAATTTTAAAATAATATAAAATATTAATTATTATTTTATATTTGAGCAAAAAAATATAAAATATTTAAGTATATGATAATAAGAGCGTAAACTACATTTATTTATATATTTAATTAATTTCTATTAAACATTTGCTTACCAAAAAGGACTACATGAATATATAAATTTTATAATTAATTAAATTTTAGTCAATTAAACTTCACACGGAATAAATTTTATAAATTAATTAATTAATTATCATAATATTCTTTCCATAACTAATTAGTCACATATGGAATATTTTTGAAATATATATAGACTACTTATATATACACGGATATGGATATATAATTTTTATAATTAATTAAATTTTAGTCAACTAAACTTCACACGGAATAAATTTTATAAATTAATTAATTAATTAATTACCATAATATTCTTTCCATAAGTACTTAGTCACATACGGAATATTTATGAATTACATATAGACTAATTATATATACACAGATACAGAAATGCCCGTAAATTTTGGGGGGCGGAAAAATTTGGCTAGGATGATTTTACTTTTAATTATATGTAGACATATTAATTAGTTATTTATTAATAACATATTTCTTTATTTCCAGTAATATATTCTGATCCATTTTAATCAAGTATTAATTAGCATTTCATTTTCCAATTGACTTAATTTTCATGTCATTTTTATTACCAGGCAATAATTTTTTAATACATATTAATTAGATAATTATTAATATATTTTTTTTATTTCAGTAAATTATTAATAACAGATACCCTTTTCCAATTTAGATATACTATTGTTAATTCGTTTCCTTTTCGACATTGTT